>NW_026061068.1:0-293755 GCF_929443795.1 Astur gentilis
CAACTTCTTCTTCCTTTCTGGCATAAGGTCATCCAGAAAGCTGAGCTCTCGCTTTGAGAAGCAGAAATCCATCGCTTTCCGGACAAATACGAGAGCCAAAACCTTCACGAATAAGAGGGAAGATGCGGTGAGCTCAGAGACGATGCCACCTCTCACTCCAACGCTGCAAACACCCCGCTGCCGAGCGGTGGCAGCTCTTACCATCATGGGAAAGATGATGGCGGCACGGGACACCTTGATGGTCCAGAGCAGGACGAGGCAGGTCAGCTGGATCGCCGTGAAGAAATGCACCTTTCGCAAGGGCACGTGCCGCAGGTAGATGAAATCCGGCTGGTGCTTCGCTGGCATCCAAAACAGCTTCAAGCGATCAAAGAACTGCGAAATAAAAGGGAAAGGTTGCCACCTTGGGACTGCGGCAAGTTGCTGGCCCTCTCGAGACGTGGAGGCACTTTGCAGCATCTCGCTTGCCGTCAGAAATCCTGGATCCCACTGCATTCCTCCTGGGAGCAGCACCCATTTTCCCTTCGCTCCATCTAGCAACCGGCTTGCCCCTGAGAGCTGCCCACCAAACGGCAACTATGCCATGCCATTCCATTATTAGCATTTCTCGGCCCACTGAATCCCCCCATGAGGATTTCCACCAGTGGTAGAAACTGCCTTCCCTTTGCACCAAATTCCCCCGCTTTTCACGTAACCAAACACTGACCTGCCCTAAACCCTGCAACAGAGAGCGCTGAACTTGCCTGGTCCTCCCATACCTCCTGTGCCTCCACCAATCTTTTTCTTACACAAAAGAGTTTCATTGCTTGCTCTGCGAGAAGTTTTTCCCATGCCACTGCTTTTTTCCCTGCTGCTACAGAGACAAAATACCAGGGAGCCGACATGCTGCACGCTGTAAAAGAGTCCGTACCTGAATTCCTCTGAGCGACGACACACCCGTGTAGAGAAAGACGCCATAAAGCACAGGCATTGGTATAAACTGGGGGGGGGAAGAAAAAAAAAAAGAAAGAATGCAATCGTTTCTTTTTCTGTATTGCATTTTCAGTATTACCACCCTCTTCCACAGGCACTGCCTAAAATTGCTTGAAGCTTTCCAGCTTCCATTCAGGCTTAGAGATGGGTCAGATATTAACCATTGTTTTGCCATTTTGTGCACACGAGTGAGCTAAGGCTCTGCTTTAGGCTGAACTTGGGAGTTATCTCTCCTCAGAATAATCCTATTTTCCAGAAAGGTTGGAGGAAAATAGGCGATTTCACCCGTGCTACCCTATGCCGCATTCTCTGGCGGTAGAAGAAACACTTCTGCCTATTCTTGGGGCAACAGGCAAAGGCCACAGGCCTCCTTTTAGCCTAGAGACGAGATTACTTTGTGGGAGGAACGTGCAAGGAAGCCCACAGGGATGACCTCAGTGTGTTTAGCTCCTGGGAACGGCTGCTCCGCGGCATTTGGGGAGCAAATTGCAGCCACTAAAGGGCTGCCTGTTTGAAACAGAGCAGATGTGCTCGTCTGAATATGCTCAACTGTAACCCATAAACATGGGTGGGCCTGAAAGACACCCAAAAATTCAAGCAGTTGCGTTGCTTGCTCGCCTCGAGCACACCAAACGGGGGCCTGAAGGGCTGCAAAACCTAACCGAGGCTGGTTCCCACCGTTGGTCAAGCCCCAAGGGTTGGGACCACCTCCTCCTCCTCCGCTCCACAACTAACTACTCAGGCCTGCAGAGAGGGGACTGTTTTTCTGTAACCTCCAACAAGCTCACGGTTGTTGGGTGGTTTGCATTTTCCTCTCACCTTTAACACGGAAGTGAAGAAGACAGAGCAGCCCATGAGCACAAAGATCAGCAAGCCAGTGACTCTCTGCTCTCGTATCCCCAGCAACTTGGGTTGTTCTCCTGGAGCTGAGCAGTCAGACTCTACTTTGAGGCTATTCACGTGGGTGATGGACAGGACGGTCGCAGCCACAAACCAGGGCAGCCCCATCACAGAGCACACCCCGAGCATCACGGCCACCACAAAAAGGTCCAGGTGGTACCCGCATCCTTTCTGCAGGCAGGAAAACAAGAAACAGAGCATCCCATAGCACAAGAGCAAGGATAACGTCGCAAGTCAGACTCAAACCCTGCTCGAGCACAAGTCAACTTCTTCAGAATTCAAAACAAGAAATGGAAACAAGCAAGGGTGTATGCAGGCTTTGCACAAGCACCTGGCATGAAAATCTGGCAGGAGTTCAGACACAATGGATATGCAGAGCTTGTGCATTAAATACTTCTCCAAAAAACAACGAGCCACAACCCAAAAGCACCAAACCATTTTTTCCACTCACAAAGAAAACTGTACCACTTGCAAGGAAGGTGTGACTCTGAGTTATCCCTGGCAGCGCATCAAAACAATTCATTCCCCACACCTGCTGCTGCTGCCATTTTAAAACAAAAACGCAGTTCTCTATTGCTCCAAGATTAATTTGCTCCCCCAAAAGGTTGCTCATCTATACTGCCCTGTCACTTGCTCCCTGCATCATCGTTAATCCAGGAGAGCATCCTGCCACGCAGCCTGACCTTGTCCCAAACCAATGCCTTCAGAAAGCATCGGGAATAAGAGCTTCTCCCCAGACCTGCAGCCCAGAAGGGGCTGGGGTCATCTCTCGCAGGCCCTTACCTTCAGCTTGTGCTCCTTCCTGTTCACAATAACGGCACTGATCTGCTGGTCCATGAATATCAAGATGGTGCAGAGCAGAGCTGGGACGAGCGCAGCCAACACCGTCCACCAAGGGTTGGGTCCTATGGGGTTGATGAACCACCCGCGGTCGTCTCTGGTAGGCTGCAACAAAGCCCACACATCAGCATCGTCTCCCAGCCCAGGCACTCCACTGGCTTTCATTTTCCCCTCCCTCCTTGCGTCAGAGCACCTCCCAGCCCTGGCTTCATGTCCCCCTCTCCCGGGGGCTTCAGCAGTGCCAGTCTCCTCTTTGCAAGCAGCTCTAGATACTTCCCCTGTAGGTATCTAGTTTTGGGGCCATCTTCTCGTTTCCAGGAGGAAGCAAGGCACTTGGAGGTGGAAGAGGAGATGGTCACACCACCAGCATCTCCTCCAGACTCAGCCCTGCCCTGCCCCGGCATCACCTTGTGGCACCCCCACGTGCCAAAACACCCCGTTACCTTGAACGCATGGGGGACCTGGAGCTTCGGCAATGTGATCCCAACCACAAAGTCAAGGAGCACCATGATGACGATGGTGAGGAAAACAGCAAAGTCGCTCACTGTGGACCGTACCTGGGGCGAGAAACCAGAGGTGAGAGGGGCATGGCAAACAGGGCCGTAAGGTGAGATGCAAGAGTTGCAGACATCCACAACATTAAGGCTGCTTAACCAAATCCCACCACCCCTCTGAGCACATGCAGCCTGATCCCTTGCTTAGATACTGCTGCTGTGTTTGTCCCTGTGAGATCTGGGGTCAGACAATAAAAAAAAGCTTAACTAGGCCAACAAGGGTTGGTTTAAGTCAAAATCTAAAAATAATAATAATAATATTAAAAATAAGAAAACACATGTCTGCCACTACAGCTACACTCACAGCTACAATGGCAACAAGGCACTGAGGCATCCTTTAGTCCTCAAAAGGAAGCTCCTCATTCGAATCTACTTTCCACTCGAGCACATAATGCGCAGAAGGTAGGGGAAAAAAACCAAACCGAAAACCCCAACCCCCAAAACTTTGGGAAACCTGACTTCCTACTACCTGAGGAGAAGAAAAAAAATTAAAAAAAATCAAACCCCAAAAATCTTCAATCTGGGGCAGGTCACGAGGCAGGTGGGAAACGCTACGATGATTTTGCACTCATGGAAATGAGTGTGGGACATCCAAGCTCTTGGAGAGCTTGGCCTGCAAGGCCAACGTTTCCCAGCTTGACCAAGGCAGGGCAAATACTGCTTAGTGCTCCAGGAAAGCCATTTTGGGAAACGAGCGCGGAGATGGACACTGGCCACCTCCTTCTACTTACTCTGGTTGGAAAGTAGCGGCTGGTTTTAAACTTCTTCAAGAAGCTTGACAGGGCAAAGGTGGCGAAGAAGAGGATGCAGCACCAGAAGAATACATCAGGGGCGTAGGGGCCGTCGCGTCCACAGGCAGGTCCTTGAAACTCCCCACGCAAATACTGACATTCCTGGAGAAACAGAGCGTCAGGACACAAAGGCAGTGCACGTGCGGCAGGGAAACCTCGCATAGCTAGGGGGTTTTGAGGATCTTGGTCCAAGATCCACGACCCTGTAACTGCTCCTGCCAATGGAGATTTATATTTAATGAGCAGCAGCAGCTGAACAAGTGACACATCGAACTACACAGCGGAGAAATGAGATGTGAGGAGACACCATACACTAGTAACACATTACAAGAAACACTCATCCAGGTGACACTCTTCCATCAGTTGCTTGCATTCATAGCACTGTGTTTCCTTAACTGCATCTGGCTTCAGTCCTCACATCTTCCCGCAAAAAACAACATGCCAGGCTCTCCCAACCCTGTGAAGAAAACCTCATCAGCTTTCCTAACTAAAAAGTAATTCTTTTAAAAATTATTTTTAAACCTGAAAAGGACTAGGATTCACAGGACTAGCATCATTACATTCACTTCACAGTCCTCCTCAAAATGGGAGAACAAAAGATAATTGACATGACAAACGCCACAGTTACAGACGTTCCTTCCTGGGGGTGCAGTTCGCACACCTAGGAGCTCATGCATGCACGAATGGGTGACGCCAGGCAGCAGCCTTCTTACGTGCCTCTGACCTCAGGAAGAAACAGATAGCATGAATACTTTTACTCCATTTGCATCCTGAGGACCAGAGATGAAGCCCAAGATTTGCCTAGATGACACAGTCAGTTCCTTTAAGGGATGAAATTGTTCGTTTGAGTTTGGCTTCAAGGACTCCCACAGCTGGCGATTAACTAAGAGGTATGCTACAGCGAGGAGCCCGACACACAGACTGCAGGACAACTCATCACGCCAGGCCTCTGAGCTTGCAGTTCTCCGCAGGGCCCGGTGCTGCCTGAGCAGGTGGATGGACTTCCCAGTTCCAGAAATACAAGCTCGTGAATCAAACCCTCCTCAAGCACGCAGGCAAAACTGGCTGCGCTTTAGCGAAGCAAACCAACAACGAGGCTTCCTTTGTTTGGGTGCCTCCAGTCTGACGATGCTCTGGGCTACTTTCTCTTCCTGGCAGCAACAGGAATAAGTTGCTCTCATACCTACCAGCTTCTGACAGAGAAAGAGGATGATCTCGTTCTTGCCTGCTAGGACCAGGGGTGGCAATAACGCAGTCTGCCGAGACTGGAAGGGGATGCCTTGGAGGCGGAAACACGCGGGTGTTCATTACTCCTGGGCACTCGGAATCACGGGAGGAGATGATGCCGAAAGGCCTGATCCGATTCACAAACTGACGCACCTTAGGACTGAAAAGGCTTCTCCTTCCACTAACTTACTTTTCTCTGCAACAACAGCCTCAGGAGAGTAACTTCTCCGTAACCCTTTACACTACAGCAACTACAATACTTAATCCTAATGTACCTTACAAGAAAACTACTGCGGTCTTCTCTACTAGAGGGCCAACGCTGCTGCGCCTGTAAGGAGCGCTTTACATTTTATTAACCTTTTGAAACAACGCACTAGCTTCCCTTGCAATCGCATTACGTGGGCTTCCTGGGACTTTATATATGCACGTTCGTTTTCTCTGGCTAAATCAGATTTGGAACGCAGGGGTGGCCATCTGAAAACACTGCAAAACATTCTTTTTACATACATCAGTTCTCTGGTGAAGGCAACAACTGAGGAGGATCTTCAGCTAATGTAAAACTGCGAAGCTCAGAGGAGTCGTACTCCAGCTAAAGATCTGCGCACTACTAGGCAGGAATGTCAAACTAAGCAATGCCCAACAGATACAAGTCATTGGACCTTTTCTTTTACAAGTAGGAAAGAAAGGGTACACAGAAAGATAGTGGTCTGTAGAAAATGCATGTAAATCATCAAGATTTCCAAGGATTACTCGAATCGCTTCCTGGAGAGGCCAAAACAAGAAAGGAAGGAAGAATATTAACAAGATAGCCACAATCCCACTGCCAAGTACAGTTTTCAGGCTTGGGAAAAAAAAAAATAACATTACAGTTTGCAGGAGTCATGGAAGAGCAGGTTCCAGATATTTTGCTTTTCCTCCTCCCCTTCTTCCCCCTGCTCCCTCCCATCACCTTAGAGCACGCTGCCCTAACAGATTCACAGAAACTGAAGTGAACGAATATCTTAACCCTGAATTAACATAGAAGCAATACTATGGAGAGTGGAGGTGTGCTTTTAAATTTAACAAGTTCTACATTTAAGAAGCCTCCTCCTTGCCAGCACAACACATGCAAGTATTGACCTGTTTCAAAAATAAACATATTCCCCTTTTTCGGAATATTGACCCAATTCAGTTACAAAGGAACTGTAATTCAGCCCCAACAAACTCCTGCTTTATAAACGGGAAACTTTTTCTAGGAATACCTTTTGTTGGGAAGTGGCTTGCTGAAAAAGGACATGGGCCTGTGGAAAAGTTGTGCGAGCAGAGTTCTGTGTGAAAGAATGTCAGTTTGAGCAACAAGACTAGGCCTTGGCTGAAAATAGCTGGCTTTACTGATATTGGGAGAAAAACAACAGCTGGTCTCGCTGTTATCAGGAGAAAGACAGGGACGGTGTGACCTTGGCATAACTTCACAAGTAACTTTTGAAGAAGTTCTCATGAGAAAGTTACTGAACACGCGTAGCTGCCAACCACAAGTGGGTGTGTTTTAGTAATGAATAAACATTAGCAATGTACCAATCATATTAGGACTAGTAGGCATAATTATCGCAAACTGTATAAATATGAGCTATCCGTGCAAATAAAGTTGAATCACTTCTATCACTCATATTGGGTCGACTTATGTGCATTCCTCCGCCGCTCCAACAAATGGCGCCCGAACGGGGACCGAAGAAAGGGGAATTGGAGCGACGGACACTGAGAAGCACCGGTAGCAGCGACCGGGGGGCAAAAGATTAACCGAACGCTGATCGTCTTGGTTGGTGTGTTAACTCTCGTGCCTGGACCGTCCAAAAGGGGTTCGCCGTCAGTGAGGGCTACTGGAAAAAGGCTGCAAAGACTTTTTAACCGAGGTGCCTTAATCAAGGTAGCACCCAGGAGTATCAAGAAGCCGGCCGGCAATGGATCAAGAGGTAGCCCTAAAATTATTACAATGCTTTTTAGAAAAGCGGGGAGTAAACTGCATTAAGCAAATTTCGGGGTTAGTCACGCTGGGTCGCGTTAAGGGATGCTTTAAGAATCCGGATTTATTATTTAAGGAGAGTGAATGGCGTAGATTAGGAGACGTATTATGGGATATGGTAACTGATGATGATAAATCAGCTAAAAAACTAATGAAGCAAGGACAGAAACCTTTCAATTAGTGTGGGTACAGCTTTTGAGCTTAGTACCTGGAATGCTATCGGAACCTCCCTATGGGATGAAATTAGTGACGGGTCTAAAGAAGTTAAAGATCTTGTAACTTTACGGAAATTGATTAAGACAACTCTGTAAGAAATGAAAGCAGATCGTAAAGCGTCTGCGTCTGCTTTTGCTGCTCTCTCTCTCCAACCGCAAGCGAAAGGGAAAAGCGGGGAGAAAAACATAATGCAGCGAGAGAGACTTTTTGGAGCTTGTTCGCCTGCTCTCGTGCCCTTGACTTCTGCTCCACTCCCTGGGACTGCCGATATTAATCAGCCATCCGACAGTTCCCAAGCCTCCCTAACCGTACGATTAAAGGAAACCCTACAGAATCAGGGAGTGAGTAAAAATCTGCCTACGAAAAACCAGCCCTCAGATACCACCGTTCAACATGAACAAATTATACCTAGCATACACCCTGATTCAAATAATGCAAACAAGGACTTGGCTACTCTAATAATAGAACAAAAAGAGACAATGTTAGAATTGTTAAAGGAAATGGGGAAAAGAGACGGGGAAACCAACCGCACCCGTGACAGACGCGGAGCCGCCTGTAATAGCCGCTGCAGAAGAAAGGCAGAGACATTGGAGGGGTGTAATAACAGATGCCATTATAGAAGGGACTATGCTCTAAGCATTCCCAGTTATTGCATCAAATGGACAGAAAAAATGGGAGGTGTTTGACTGGAAGGTCATTGAGAAATTAAGGAATGCTGTGAGTCAGTACGGAATCAAATCTGCGTTAACTCACCAAATACTGCAATTCATTTTTTCTGCTGATACGCTGATACCTCAAGATATTAAACAGCTAGCACAGTTGATTTTGACACCCGCCCGAATGTTAGTGTTTTTCTGGCAGTGGGAGAAGCTCTGTGATAGGGAACAAGCAACATCACGACAACAAACAGATCCCCTATGGGGAGTAACCATGCAGATGCCGATGGGTACTGGACCCTTCGCATCAGGGAACGCTCAGTTACAATGTGTCACTGAGGTTCATCATCTATCACAGATCTTGGCGTATCAAGCTTTTCTTACCGTACCAGACAATATGTACAGCCATGCTTTTACCCAGGTGAAACAGGAGAATACAATTTATGACCACCCTGACATGAACGAGGGCATGAAAGAAAACACGTTCAAAATACTCGCTTTTGAAAATGCTACTGAAAAGACACGCAAAGCATTGTGTAATTTGCCGAAAAATGCAGACATCGTTGATATGATAGAATACACGGATCGATCAGTGGACTCACAGAAAGTAGCCTATGCTGCCACAGCTCTCCAAGGAGCTACAAAGAAACACAAGGCCAGTAAGACACCCTTGGTCAAGTGTTCTAACTGTGGCAAACGTGGACACATTAGGAACAAATGTACAGGTACTGTTAACAGTAAGTGCTGCAACAAGTGTAAGAAAGATAACCATACCACCAAGAATATAGGAAGAAGGGAAACTTTACACCGACTGCGAAGGCCCCTCGCGCGACGACACGAATGCAAGGGGCTTGAGCTGCCAGCCCTCAGGCAGCCTCGCAACCACCAGATCCGCCACCGCAGGAAGCTCCAGAGTGGATGTGGAAACCGCAGTCAACATAAAGGGACCATTGGGGTTTGGACTTAGTGCATTTTTAATGGGGCAATCTTCAACAGCTCTAGAAGGAATTCTGGTGCTCCCAGGGCTTATTGATGCAGATTATTGTGGGACTGTGAAAATTATGATTCATGTTTTAATCCCTCCTGTTTCTATTCCTAAAGGTACCAGAATAGCACAATTAGTTCCATTCAGGTCGTGTGTTCCGAACCCAGGTGAAGTACAACGTGGAGATGGTGGATTCGGCTCCACAGGGAAACCGCAGGTATACTTTGCCATGGACGCAACAAGAGGTAAACCAGAAAAGGTAGTGCAATTGGAAGGGCCCGATGGAGTTGTTGTCAAGAAACCGATGACAATCAATACAGGTGCTGATGTTATGATTATTTCACAATGCATTTGGCCTCCATCATGGCCATCGATCAATCCAAACTTTGGTATTGCAGGGATAGGGGGCACACAAGCCACCTTAGTAAGTCAGCTACCAATTACATTTGTGTTCCCCGATGGTGAACACATTACGACGTGTCCGTATGTCATGACTACCCCAACTGAATTGTTTGGCCTCGTAGGCCATGATTTATTGAGCCAAATGAAGGCAATGTTAGTGACGCATCCTTTTTAGGAGCGGTCACTGAGGGGTAGCCGATTCTGAAAATTAACTGGAAAACAGATGAACCTGTTTGGATTGATCAGTAGCTGCTAAATTCTGAAAGGCTACTAAAAATACAAGGGTTAGTTGAGGACCAGTTGAGAGCGGGACAAGTTGTTCCTTCTACTAGTCCATGGAATACATCAATATTTACCATTCCCAAGAAAAGTGGGAAGCGGAGACTGTTACATGATCTCAGAGCTGTGAATGTGGTGATGCACAGTATGGGAGCCCTGCAGCCAGGTTTGCCATCTCCAGTTATGCTTCCAGAAGAATGGGATTTGTTAATTATAAATCTAAAAGATTGCACCCAGATGGCGCTGAACGGTTCGCCTTTTCGGTACCATCGATTAACAAGGCAGAACCCTATAAGAGATACCATTGGGTCGTGTTACTGCAATGAATGCGCAATTCCCCCACGATGCGTCAGGTGTATGTGGCCTGGGCATCAGAGCCTGTAAGAAAGCAGTTACCTCAGTAACTTGCCACAGGATGAGATTTTAACTCAATTGCAGGACATCTTAAGCCATCGCGGAGTAATAATCACTCCTGAAAAGGTGCAAAAGGCAGCACCTTGGAAGTATTTGGGGTGGCACATAAATGCTAGCAATGTTAAACCTCAGAAGGTTCAAATAACATGAGAAATTTCAATGTTACATGATGTCCAGAAGCTTGTGGGAGATATCCAGTGGGTGCGGAATCTTTGCGGTATCACTAATGGCAATATGACCCCTCTGGTAGAACTCTTGGGTATGAGAACACTGCAGATGAGAAACGGGAAATGACAGAGTTGACCAATTGGTTGCAGCGCCACGGGAGCCTCCTCCAGGGAATCGTTTTCAACAAAGCACGGCAATCGCATGCGTTCTTGCACCAACCCGCTAGGATGTTAGCAAAGCAATTTGACTTACCACTTACTGATGCCCAAGGTATCGTTAAAGCATGCCCTGATTGTCAAAAGGAAGGGCTCGGCTTGGGCTGTGGGGTTAACCGACGAGGTCTTTTGCCATTGCAGTTGTGGCAAATGGATTTCACCCATGTCATGTGGTTTGGTGCAAAGCGTTCTGTGCATGTGTGTATTGATACCTATCCTGCTGCCATGTGGGCCACGGCACGAACTGGAGAAAAGGCCTTACATATTGAATGACATCTTCACGCTTCTTTTGCAGTACTGGGTGTGCCTCAAGAAATTAAGATGGACAACGGCCCAGCCTATGGTTCTACACGATTTGCTCGATTTTGTAATTTGTGGGGAATTCACCACGGTACCGGTATTCCACATCTTCCCACAGGACAGGCTATTGTCGAATGGGCCAACCAAACCCTAAAAGAACATGCTGCAAAAACAAAAGGGGGGAACCCAGGGCTTACTCCCAGAGGAACGATTGGCCAAAGCCTTATTTGTGCTAAATTATCTTAGATTGACAGGTGATCACAAAGACCCACCAATGGTAGTGCATCATGTTCTTTTACAGGCAGAAAGGACGCAACAAAGTACAGGAATCATGGTAATGTCTAAGGACCCAGAATCCAGGAAATGGTGCAGATCAGCAGAAGTAAAACTTACTGGGAGATCCTGGCTAAGTGGGACAAGCCATGGCTTCGCACTGATGCTGGACCCGGAATTGTTCCAATGGCGACTGGCACGGCACCGGCGGGTGCTGGAGCCACTGATCTGACAGATTCTAACTAATAGAGTATTACTAGTGGACACGGAGTCCTTCAGAGAGGTTTTCAGAACAGCATGCCTTATTGTATATAGAACCTGCTTTAGGTAAAAAGTGTGTAAAGCATAATTTGATTAAACATAGTGTGATTACGGGAAGACAGTGTGGGGTAAAAGTTAGTTAAAGCCAAAATTAGGGGTAAGGTCTATTTCCATTAATAACCTGGGAACGAGGTTGATTGTGTTTCCACAGATACAGGCCCACGATGGACTCCTGTTCGATTTGCATGACCATCATCATCTGGAGCATCATAGATGATGTGGCAATATGAATACTACCTCAGCCAAAAACTAATGTATAGGTCACCTTGGCTAACATAACAGGTCAAGATTCTCTGTGCATCGCAACTGTATCGTAAAGCCCATGAACCAATAGACAAGATGGCTATGACTCGTGCAGCGCGCCTGGCCAGCGAGCGCATGCGTCATAGATTGCAACCGAGGCGGACTTTTGGCACCCGCTGGCCACGTGTGCTAAAACCCGTTCCTCTGCAAATGTATAAATACTGGGATTTTCCGAAGAGCATCGGGCTGGTGTACAGTGAGGCCATCGTTGCCTCTGTGGGGACGCCCACGGAAAGCTGGCACCTACCGATTGCTGGGCTGAGTTCGTGGAGCAAGATGGCACAAGAATGTATAGATGGTTCATTTTCCTCATGGTCTGGGTCATTAGGGGTAACAGGTTGGCTCAAAGAATTATGGGCATTATTGTAGTTACTGTGATTTTAGCTATTGTAATAGTTTTACCTTGTTCAGCTTATTAAGGAAAATGGCATCCCAAGTTATTAAGCAAGCCTGGATTGCTCAAAAACAAAAAGAGGGAGAAAGATTTAAACGGAGACCTACAGTGGATTCAACCTTGTTGTGGTATTACAAATACAGACTTACAGCCGCTGCTGGATTTATTGTGGGGCAGCGGTACCTTAACTTCTACAAGACAACTAAGTGCACCGGGATGGCAAGCCTTGGCAGCAATTGGACAAAAAAAACAAAACAAAACAAAACAAAAAAAAAAAAACCACAACAAAAAAACCCCATCACATCCTCCATGTCTGGCAGATACGTTCCTGATTTACCCATAAATTTGAAACCTTATGCTGAGATTGATATCGAACACACTGACTGTAGTAAGCAGCATGACAGTGACACCGGTGATTGATCCACATCGGTTAACACCATGGGACAGTAAGAATGTTTGGGTGTCACTAGCTAAAGCTATTAATCAAACCTCTTTTTGTGTGCTTATGTATTTTATTAGGTATAATGTTGTTTTTACTGTGTTTAATTAATTGTGTTCACAGATCTTTGCAAAGGGCAATACAGCAGGTGTTAAAATTTTACCTCAATCTATATACAAACAAATAGATTGGCTGAAGAAACATACACAAAGATCCAGCAAGAAACTAGTTGGTTTGATGGAGTGTTACAATCAATATTCGGCGGGATAACACTATGGGTAATGTCATTGATTAAGGAAGCCTTATGATGGTTGGGTATATTGATATTAATCTGTGTAATAGTTAGAATTCCGTATGGGTGCATGATAAAAGAAGTCTCAAAGCTGACACACCAAGCTCTACTCGCACAAAAAGAAAAAGGGGGAATTGTTGGGAATTGGCTTCATGAAAAAGGACATGGGTCTATAGAAAAGCTGTGCGAGCAGAGTTCTGTGTGAAAGAATGTCAGTTTGAGCAGCAAGACTAGGCCTTGGCCGAAAATAGCTGGCTTTGCTGATATCAGGAGAAAAACAGGGACAGTGTGACCTTGGCATAACTTCATAAGTAACTTTTGAAGAAGTTCCCATGAGAAAGCTACGGAACATGCATAGCTGCAAATCACAAGTGGGTGTGTTTTAGTAATGAATAAACATTAGCAATTTGCCATTGTTGTCCAGGCCCATTGCCTTTTCCAGTCTGGCCCATTTCCAGCTTGGGGGTGCTCTTAGGATTAGTCTGGAGGCAAAGATCACACTGTTGTGCGATCACACTGCCGCACCGTGGCGTATAAATTCCTAGCCACAATTTCTCCTATCAGATGATTATACAGGGCTTCTGTTCCCCAATGTCTTTTCCTATGTTCCTCCCCTATCAAATGCCATAATAAGCAAGAGGGAACGATTAGCTTTCCCTGTGGGGTATGAGCCCACCCCTCTTCATTATATGACCCTTCTAAACCTGTAATGAGCTT
Source organism: Astur gentilis (assembly GCF_929443795.1). NCBI lineage: Eukaryota > Metazoa > Chordata > Aves > Accipitriformes > Accipitridae > Astur > Astur gentilis. The sequence continues at coordinate 13,658 of NW_026061068.1, forward strand.
TTGATCTTCCTTAGTATATTCTGGCTTACCTTCTAGGGAAATCCACCTATCAGGAATTAAGGCCCCTTCTGTTTTTACCTGTGTTTTGGCCACTTGTTTTGCCTCTCTGTCCGCCAGCTCGTTCCCTTTTTCCAAATCTGAGCTCGCTTTCTGGTGTGCCTTAATATGCATAATTGCTACTTTCTTAGGGAGCTGGACAGCTTCCAGTAACTTCAGAATTTCTTCTGCGTGTTTGATATTTTTCCCTTGAGAACTCACTAGTCCTCTCTCCTTCCAAATTGCTCCACGTGCGTGTACAACTCCAAAGGCATATTTTGAGTCTGTATAAATGTTCACAACTTTGCCCTGGGCCAATTCCAGGGCGCGGGTTAGAGCAATTATTTCTGCCTTCTGTGCGGAGGTGTTCCTGGGCAAAGCCCCCGATTCTATTACCTCTTGGCTGGCAGTGACGGCGTATCCCGCGTGTCGATTACTGTTTAGGACGTAACTGCTTCCGTCTGTGAAGCGAGTTTCCCCGTTTTCCATGGGGCCGTCTTTCACGTCTGGGCAACTGGCGTACGTTGCTTCGATGGTTTCCAAACGGTCACGATGTACCGGTTCTCCTGTGTTCCTGCTGAGAAAAGAAGCTGGGTTGACAATGTTAGCGACTACAATCTCCACGTCATCCCGCGCTACCAATATAGCTTGATATCTCAGGAATCTTTGTGGAGAGAGCCAGTGTCCGCCTTTTGCTTCCGGTACTGCTGATACTGCGTGAGACACCAGAACAGTCATCTTCTGGCCCAGAGTAAACTTTCGGGCTTCCTGTGTATTTAGTATCACAGCCGCAACCGCCCGCAGGCATCCAGGCCAACCTTTTGCAGTCGTGTCTAACTGCTTAGAGAGGTAGGCAACTGCCCATCGATACGGGCCCAGGTTTTGTGCTAATATTCCCAGAGCAATGCCCTGCTTCTCATGGGAGTAAAGAAGAAACAGCTTACTCGCATCTGGGAGTCCTAAGGCCAGGGCCGACATCAAAGCCTTTTTCGGTAGCTCAAAGGCTCGTTCGGTCTCCTTATTCCACTCAAGGTGTTTCTGCTTAGTGGCTGTCAACGCATACAGTGGTTTAACAAGCAATCCGTAATTATAGATCCACAATCGGCACCACCCTGTCATTCCCAGAAAAGTCCATAACTCTTCTACTGTCTGAGGTCTCCCAGTTTGACATATTGCCTCTTTACAGGCCTGTCCCAAAGGTCTTTGTCCCGCACTAATTTCATAGCCCAAATAATTCACTTTGCCTTGCATTACCTGTGCCTTTTTCTTGGATACCCGGTACCCCTGAAGTCCCAGGAAATTCAACAGACTCGCCGCCCACGTCGTACAATCTTTCTCCGTTTTGGTGGCGATCGGGATATCATCCACATACTGCAACAGCTTCCCCTCCTCAGACGGGGTTTCCCAGGATTCCAAGTCTTTCGCAAACCGATTGCCAAAAACGGTAGGCCTATTCTTAAATCCTTGTGGCAAGGCCGTCCAAGTGAGCTGGGTCTTTCGACCGCTCTTGGGCTTTTCCCATTCAAATGTAAGTTTTGCCTGGCTTCACGGAGAGGGAGGCAAACGAAAGCATCCTTCAAATCTAAAACACTAAACCAAGTCAATTCAGGTGTTAGCACGGTTAACAGGGTCTATGGGTTCGCCGCTACCGGGTAAAGATCTTCAGTTATCTTATTCACCGCCCATAAGTCTTGGACCACCCAATATGACCCATCGGGCTTCCGAACAGGTAATATAGGGGGATTGAATTCAGACTCACACTCTTTTAATAGTCCCAACTGCAAAAATTTTTCTATCACCGGCCGGATTCCTTCTCTGTCTTTCTTCTTTAGGGGATATTGTTTAATTCTTACCAGCTTTTGGCCTTCCTTGATCCTAACTTCAACAGGTGGAACACTTTTCGCTCTTCCAGGTGCATCGGTAGCCCATACCCCCGGGTACACTTGCTTTAAGATGTCCTCATTAATGATTCCTTCTAGGGGGAGACTGGTTAAAGTTAGGCTCAATATTTGAATATTTTGCTGATCTTTTACCTCCAGAGTAATTTCTCCCTTCTTGAATACAATTTTTGCTCCCAATGGTTCCAACAAGTCCCTTCCCAAAAGGGCCTTTGGGGAGTTCGGCATATATAAAAATTTATGAATGCCCCACTGTTTTCCTAATTTATATTCTAAAGGTTTACAAAACTATGCCTTTTCACTTTGGCCAGTCGCTCCTTTCACCGTGACATAATCATTCCCCGGGGCATCAAAGCCTGATTCAAAACCGAGTATGTTGCTCCTGTATCTACCAAAAATTCTACCTCTTGTTCTGTTTTCCCTAGCTTAATTATAACCAGTGGATCCGCTAGGGTAGATTCCCCAGGTTCTCGTCAGTCTCCCTTCACAGAGGCTACTGTTCTTCCTGTTTGAGCCCTCTGATGCTCCTTGTTCCCTGGGCATTCCCTCTACCAATGACTGAATTTCTTACACAAAGCGCATTGATCCTTACCCAGTCGGGGCAAGTCTCGTCTAGGCCCTCTTCCCCTTTCTTCCCGAATAACAGCCATTAATTTCCTTTGTCCTTGCCTATATCCTTCTTCTCTGTTACTAAACACCCTCCGTGCTTTTGTGGTACAGAACAGAGATGTAGCAAGAAAGGAAAAAAAAGAAGGGAGGGAGAACAAAGGGAGAGAGACACAAAGACTGGAAGAAGGACAAAGGGATGGCAGAAGAAAAAAATAGTGATAGGCTACAGGACAGAGATGGAGGAGTTCCAAAAAGACACAGGGAGCATGACAGAACGAGAGTGAGAAACAAGGGACAGAGCAGGACAGCACTGGAGGAAAAAACAACTGTGATTGATAGGCTGCGAGAGAGACATGGAGGAAGAGAGAAAAGAGAAGGGACAGCTAGCTGGAGAGGGGGATACAGTTAGAAAGGATGGAAGAGGGAAGGGAACAGAGAGAAATACAGAAAAGATGGCAAGAGGAAGCAAGGCAGAGGGACAGCAATAGAAGAAACAAGGGACAGGGATCTGGACAGATGAAGAAAAAAGCAGGAGAAACATACAACATGATACGATGGGACAGAAAGTAACACAGAGCGTCAGATGATAATAATGACAAGAGATAGAGAGAGACTATGAAAAGCACAGGAGGTTGGAGAGAGAGAGAGAAGACATGAATGAAAAGAGTAGAGAGCACCACAAAGGGTCAGGGAAAGAGAAGGACAACAGAATAAAAAAAACCCTCACATATTACACACGTTATCCACTCATCAAGCCCATTTCAGAGTTACACAGTACCTCAGCCCCTTTAAGAAAAGTAACACATGCGCCCGAGCCCATTTCGGCGCCGCACCACGCCCGAGCCCATTTCACGGTTCTCTACCTACAGCTCCAATTTCAAAGTTCTGCAATCACTAGAGGAAGGAATGCACCCCCTTTCCATTAACCCAGCAGCAGCTACATTTACCTCAAGGTATCTACAACTCGCCCTTGGATGCCTAATTCCAACAGACACTTTCACTTACTTCAACAGCTAAGTTTACCTATGGGCACTAAACGCCCATGCTTCCCTCTACGCTTCCCTTTGTGATTGCCATTAGTACTGTAATTCCCACAAGGACACATAATTACCTGTCTTTTTTACATTTTATTTTCAGTGCTTCATTTGGTCCATTACTCATTCCACATAGATTCAGCTATGTCAGTATTTCAATCCAATTCTACAATGTACTTTTTCTACAATATATAGAAAAGACTTATGGCCTCACTCGTCAAATATTTGACACTATTAGATTTAGTCCTCTTTTAATCACTATTTTTACAAATACATGTAAACTCCAAAAATTTAGCATTACCTGAAGAAGAAATGCCACTATTTAGTACCTGCAATGCTCTACGGAGTGGTCTTTTCCACATTCCTCGCTCCCATTACATACATCGCTGCACATCCAGAAGTTTTACTCCCTGAGGTGACATTACCGCCATGATCCCTGTTCCCGGGCACCAAACGAGTGACCTCCAATCATCTTGACAGACCGTCCACTTCCACACCTCGACACAAAACCAGAAATTGAAAAATATCATTACATCACAAGCTACAAAGAGCAACCAAATATTTTACAAACCCACCACAGACAAATACAGTTACACTCACGCACTTCACAACCCTGGCCTACTCCATGCTGGCCATCTAGTCCAACTCCCCCCACAAAATCCTCAACTGTCTTCCAAAGACCATCCACCGAACAACATATCTCTCTGTGCTGACTGGCAATTACCAGGTTCCAGGGGAGCGCTCCACAGGAACACCGTTCCCGGGAGCCTTGGAAAAAAAAAAAAAAAAAAAAAAAAAAAAACACAAACAAAAAAAATCGCCCTGCCTTTGAAAACCCAGGCCCGAGGCAGACCCCAGTCCAAACATTGGCAATCAACATTGCCTCATGGAGCAGCTGGGACCAGGGAAAAGAAAAAATAAATGGGGCAGGGGAGGACACACCAAAAACCAACCCATATCCCAGCTGGGGTTTTTTATTCTAAGTTTGGGTTTTTTTTCCTAATTCCCTGAAAAACATCTCAACTCTACATCCAACCTGAAAGGAAAAAAAAACCAAAAAGGCTTAACCACAGAACCCTACAAGGTTAGAGACATTCACAACACACCACTCGTTCAGATCACATGAACGCCAGCCCTCACTCTCAACTCATCCATCATACCGTCCACAGGCCTCAAGAGGCCGTCACCCCGTCTGCAGCAGCAGGGGCCTCAAAAAAGCACCCTACCTGCAAAAACCCAGGCCCCAGCCCAACCTCCTTCCAACCAACCTCCCCACAAACTGCCCTTCCGTTACACCAACATTTCAACACGCACCATCATCTCCACCATCCGTGCATTTTCAACCCGATAATTAGCTTTCACAGTGCCACGTGTCACAGTCCAACCTCCGTAGCGCCATGTCACCTAAACGCAAGGTTCTTTCAAGCACCTCTCGTGCCCTGTCATCACCTGCAAAAACAACACACAAAGCTTGTCAACAGACACTTCATCCTCGAGAGAGAAGTCCTCCACCACTCCCCTACCCTGCTTCCCACCTATTCCAAAAATAACACATCCTCACAGCCAGTGTCCTCCATGACACTTGAAAAAACCAGAGCATCACAAACACAGAGCTGTCCCAAAGTTACCGATCGCTCCAAGACCCATCACGCTGCTACTTAGACCTCAAGGCCTTGACCATTTCTAGAGACTTGCCACAAAGCATCTGCATAAACAAGATGAACACCATTGCCCAGTTCCTGCCTTACTCAATGCTAGTTCACAGTCCAATTGCGATCCCCTCAACTCTGCATGCAAAGAGCCCGAAGTCATTAAACCTTCTACGCTGCCTCTACAATGCCATACAAGACACACACAAACATAGAGCCATGTAATTCACATGCAAATGTAATGCCATACAAGGCAGTACTCTTACCTCAGTCAAGGCAAAACAACTCAGAGCCTTGCCATACCAGACAAAACAGAACAGGGCCAATGCAAGAGACTCTCACGTGACAGTCAATACAAGTACAGACCAAAACAATACAAAACCAATACAGAACCATAGAAGGCAAGGCAGTCTCAGGTGGCAATCCATACAAGTACAGAGCACTGCAATACAAAACACAATGCAGGGCCAGGCAATGCGAGACAGTCTCACATGACAGTCGATACAAATACACAACAAAACACCACAGGGCAAAGGCAAATATAGACCAATACAATGCAAGAAAACTGCAAAACACAGCAAAGCAAAGCAGTCTCATAGAGCCACCGGATGCATCTTCCTTCAGAGTCCACCCACGGACTCAACTCCTTACAGTGCTCTGCTGCCTTCCCCCATCGCTCTGTGGGACACATCCTGTCCCTCCACATCTGAAAAAAAAAAAAACCCCAAACATATTGAATGAGTCACCTGGATGCAGAGCAAGAGCTTCACAACTCCAGAGGTCTTGATTCCATCTACAAAGACCATCTGGAATGCAGCTACAGCCTGTCATTTTAAAAACAAACAAAAAAAAAAACAACACACAACCAAAAAACAAACAAAAAAACAACACAAAAACCCAACACACACACCCCCCTGCCCACTGTAGGGTTCAATTATATGGAACTTCGTTACTGGCCCTGAAAGTAGCTCATGGTCGCAAGAGAGTTCCAGACACCTTTGAAGGCTCTGAACAGAACAAACAAGAAGATAGAAGAAGAAAGATCCCAATTAGAAAAACACAGGTGCACATTCCACGATAAAGGGAACTTGGCACAACCGACCTCAATTCAGGGGCTTATCTCGACCAGTTGGACTAAGACAAGTTTTGCATGCTCTAACATAGCCAATTATATCCTGTGTGTATGCACGTGTACAGAGCGAGTATAACTAACTGTATCTTATGTTTCTACGCGTGGACAGTATCGATGTAACCAATCACCGCTTACGCTTGTGCGCGTGGACACCACATGCTTGCGTGCAGCAGCCAATCAAAGCTTCTAAACAACTTAGAGAGTTGTGTAAGAATGATCAGCTAAGCTCAATAAAGGGGCGACTTTGATCATCATACTGGTGTTCTATCATCCGGGCCCCGCACGGAGTAACCCTAAACCCTACACCCCACCAACCAAAAAAACCCAGGGCCAAACTTGGAGCCCATCACGTGCAAGTCTTAACACCTTAGAGACTCAAATCCGCTTCACTGCCCCTCAGCAACCCCTGCCACACGGCTCCAATTGTCTCCGTGAAACACTATCGGCACGGCTGTCCGCGCAGGCCGCTGATGGCTACTCGAGCCGAGATGACTGTACAACCCTCGCCTAAACGGTCTAGGCACATCAACGTTTCACCCGTAGACTCTTATCGCTGTTCCACCTACCCCTGACTCCACACCCCCCCAGGCAGAGCAGCTCCAAGCCAAGCACACCGTGTGCAGAACGTCACCACGTGGAACGCCACCAACGAGGTGATTCAACGAGAGAGAAAACTCTCAGCAAGAAGAATGACCCCCGGACGGGAGGCGCCGTCGGGCAAGATGACCTACGGGGCCGCAACCGCGAGGCCAGGAGGCTCCACAGCAGACCCAGAGGAGTCAAACGGAGCGGCCCGTTACAAGACAGCACTGTCAAAACCCAGACGACAGATGCGCCAGAAGCCTGGCATCGAGACCTAAGGATGTCAGGATGCGGGGAAGAAGTCCCACTCCGAGAAAACGGACGGCTAGAGAGCAGAGCTGCCGATGCAGGCTGAAAAAATGCTGCCATAGAGCACTGACCGGAACCCGCCAAGACCGATCCATGCTTTAGAGCTCCGAGCGCAAGAAAAGAAGCACCCGATTGGCACCGGGCCAATGAGTAAGAGCATTCAAAACCCTAGGGACAGCACCCGAAGCGCATGCCTCGCTCCTCTGGCGCAAAGCGCGACAAGGACATCGAGACCCGAGGAAGGTCTAAGCGCACAAGACAGACTACACAAACTACACGCCACCGCGGACACGGGCTGGAACTGCCCTGCCCGGCACACACGGGTCTCGTGCTGAAAAGCAACCCGCTCCCTTCTCCTGCGCAAAGGCGACTGCTTTGGGACAGCCCTCTCTCCTGCGCTAACTTTAAAACTCCTCCCTGCTATTCCCAGCTTTGTCCCTTCCTCTCAGCCTGGTCCCTCAACTTAGCTTTCAGAGGGCTGAGGGTCCAAATCCATCCTCCACAAAACCACACGGGCTAACTGGGATGTTCCTCAAGGGGAACATTGCTCTTCAACATCTGCAATGAAAAAAACAAACACAAACAAATCAGAAAAGGGAGTAAGCATCCCGCTGGCCAACGCCAACTACTTCCCCAACTCCCCCCTCCTCACAAGTGCCACCGTGTTCACTTCCCCGCTCATTCCAGACTCAGACCCTGCAGCCATCATCACTCGTGGTATCTAAGGTACCGAGAGAAACCACGTTAGCGTGGCACTCGTGAGAAGCCATCGGCCCCACGCTCCTCCTCGCTAATCCACAGCTCACCTGAAACGCTCATCCAATTCAAAGATAGCCCACACAGCACCTCCACAACAGAAGGTAAAGGCTGAACCGAGCAGCCCCATAATACTTTGCTATTCAACACCGACCCGGCCGACGACCGCCTCACCTTCTCGGACCGCTCACCGGCATGCAGCTTTTCGGGAGACCTTATAGCAGACTTCACGGTACGTAAAGGGTGCCTATAAGAAACCTGCAGAGGGACTTTTTACAAGGGAGTACAGCCATAGGACAAGGCGGTAACGGCTTTAGTCCTAAGGAGGGTACATTTAGTTTAGGCGTTAGGAAGACGTTTCTCACTAGGGGTGGCGAGGCACTGGAACGCGTTGCCCAGAGAACCTGCGGATGCTCCCTCCCTGGAAGCATTCAAGGCCAAGTCAGATGGGGCTTTCAGCAACCTGGTCTTGCGGACGGCGTCCGTGGGGGAGGGTTGGAACTAGAGGATCTTTATGGTGCCTTCCAACCCAAACCATTCTACGATTCTATGACATTCAAATCCAACTGCAAAACTCCTCTGAGAAGGGCTGGTGAACCCTCCTCCCTTTCCCCAGCAGTCCCAAAACTTAAGAAACCCCTTTTCTTCTCCTCAACTGTCAGGAAAGGAACCCCACTGCTTCCTGACACCTCCTGCCCTCAATCTGCACTCCTGAACCCCCTTCAGTGGCTACTCCTCAAGAGCCGCTCTTCTGAGCAACATCCCAAATTCTGGGGGCACCCCCTAACCTACAGCTCCCCAGAGACTCTGAGCTCTGCTACATGCCCACAAAAGAAAGTCAAGTCCCAAGCCTTGTAATCTACGAGGGGCCTGCCACCAGCTGCAAAGATTCTAAGGACAACGTGGCATTCTGTGGGCAATGAGGAAAGGCACCCCAAACCCTGAAGGGCACTGTGCCTCACGGCCCTTCTGCTTTCATCAGTAGTACTAAAACTCCATAGACAAATACATACAAGATGCTCACCCTAACCCCTGCTAAACAATGTCACCATCAGTCCCGTTAAGAGAGATAACAACTTACACAGCAGAACTGTTAAAAACCCAACGTTCCTTCTTCAATAAAGTTGGGAATTGCAGGAAAACACAATGCATGAAGACTAAAAAAAAAACCAAACAACAAAAAAAACCCCAAACAATGCATACTATTAAACCATCTTTCTACCCCTGAACTGATGCAGAAACTGACACTAGGCCTAGTAGATGTAGAAATAGAACGTATGTTTAGACTCAGTGTATTGCTAAATAAAAGACTCAGGAATTTGTTAGAAGGTTAACAACTGCCTCTGTAAGTTGATTTACGTAGACAAGCCAAGGACATAAAGCACAAGATTCCTGTGTCTGTAATATAAGACAAAATAACATGCCCTCTTTGAGGAGGTATTCTGTTTGATAAGAAAATATGTTCTGTCTCTTGTGGTGACTGAGCCAAAAGCTAGGTGATAAGCAGAGAAGTTGTTTGTGGGGCCCAGAAGGGGATCGTACTGCGCAAACTCGTACAACAAAGTTCAAACAGCGGACAAGTGAGGAAGACTATGGAAGACCACCAGAGGACTCCAGAAGACCAACGAAGACCTTCAACACGCATGCATAAAGGACATTTACATATGCTAATGACTTCTCGGAAAATCAATGAATATGTATATTATTTCTCAGAAATTTTATGAATATGTATGTAAGGCAGGTATTTAACCTATACAATTAGTCCCAGCCAGAAAGCACATTTGGAGGAGCGATCCTCCGTTCTTCCAGCGCTGCAATAAAGAATACTTAACTCCATCACTGAATGCTCATTTCGAGAAACAGAACACTCGAAACAAAATTACTGACCTGAAAAAAAGAAAGGGGGAAAAAAAAAAGCTGCATACAAGTGTGTCGTGGTTTCAGCCCAGCCGGTAACAAAGGACCACGCAGCCGCATATCATGTCTGAATAAATGTGAGTTTAGTAGGTAGATACACATTCAGAAATGCACAAGAACTGAAAGGAGTAATCTGTAACTGGTAGACTACGAACGCTGCAATAGCATGCAATGTAAATCAACATGCACCTATAGGGAAGGGAAGGGAAGTACAGAAACATTCTTCTGGATTTAAAAAAAACCAAAATGCAGCAATGGTAGGAAAAGGTACTTGGAATGTGCCACGTTCAATCCACTGAAACGACGTCTGCAACAGCAGTAAGAACACTGGCAAACTACCTTCTCGGTTCCACAGGGCCTTGAAACCCATACGCATTGTCTGTTGCCAGTTGCCATTAGGAAACAAAGATATTAAATAGGGCAAATCAGAAATAACTTGAACCAATCCCTCCCACCCAGCTATAAACCAGGACCATATACAGCCCTTGCAGACTACACAAGATCCTGTCTCATTCCAGCCATATCATTAGCACAAGCTGTGCAAACCCATGCAAATCAACAGGTTTTCCAGGCGTAAAAGCAGACTCCAACAGCAGTTAAGCCACTTCTTACAACTGACAACGTCATACTTCCATCACTGATTATAGCACAAGAACAAAAGAGAATGGGTCTTTATTGTCCTTCATGAACTTGAGGGGCTGCAAGAAACCAGTGAAGTTACAAGCCTGGATTCTGTAATGTCGCTATCAGCATAATTTCCAGATCAAAGATCCGGCCTCCTGTTAAGATCATCAAACATAATTTTGAGTTTGGAGGACAGGCCATCACAACACTATGTTAGGTAGAGTATAAAACCTTACCATCAGATTCTCAGCTAGTTTAAGTCAATGTGTTCTGTGTGTTCCGCTGAAGTCAATGAAACTAAACACACTATCACAGGAAAGAGGTATTTCAGCATGCCTCAGACCTGGAAAACTATCTTGAAAAATGCCCATAACTTTTAACACAAATTCTCTGCACTTCCCACGATCTCTCAACAGCGAGCAGTAGTAAGACCCTAACAGTTACTTGCAACCTATTTCTTGCATAGCATTCATTTTTATTTTAATTTTAAAAGGGGCAACTAATACATAAGATTTTTGCAGCTACTCACAAAAATCAATAAGCAAAGACATTTGTTCCAAGATTTAAATTACTTGTACAATTTAAAAAAACTATCAAAGCTCTGTAAAGTAAAATAGATACATTTACCTACTCATGTAGGAAACTACAGACAAACTTCAGGAAATGACCAAAGGTGCAGAGGATAGGCTAATAGGCTAAGGTAGAAAAACAACAACAAAAAAAGAAAACCCAGGAGTTCTACAGAAAAATGAGTGAGCAGCCCACAGCACTGGCAGACAACAGATTTTTTTATACCCACTTCCTCCACCCCTTCTTCCTATTCCCTCCCCCCCCCCCCTTTTTTTTTATAAGGGAAATAATTATTCTATTGTGAAACATACTGTCAGTGATGCAGTTGAAGCCAAAAGTTTACATGAGTTCAGGAGATTATTAACCGAATTATAAGACATGTGCCAACACAACTGCTATAAAAAGCATCTGCATCACGGTGAAATGCAAACAGCTACTCTGATAACGACACATTATTATTCACTAAATTTGCCTTTGCCTTTTACCCTGTTGTATAGTTACTAATGTTGAAAAGAGTCACTGCTGTGCAAGAAACTAAAACTTACAGCGCTTTATGCTCGGAGAGAACTGTGGCCCATCAGCTCGTGGCTGTGAAGCCTTACAACTTAACACGTTGCAGTTGCACACCAACAAGTTCTGAGGTGGACTGCTGACTGTATTCAATAGTCACAGCTTAGGTAGGAGGATATGATAAACTTGACTTATTTGCCTTTAACCGATGCTCCAAATATGTTAAAGTCGTTCTTAAAGCAGGTTACTGGTTTGATTACCCTTCATACAAAATCCTCCTTCAAATGGAGGTTTCTCTTCTCTTCTTTTCAGATTTAAGGCATGAACAGAAACCACACCTGCATCATCACTGAAATCAGTGCCTATTTTTCAATAAACTTTAGCAGCATCAGAATTTGTCCTCAAGTACCGTTCATAAAGCAAATGCTTCATTCTTCAAAACTTTTTTTAGCAAAGGTTAGTAATGCTGTACCACAGACTCTCACGCCCAGTCACACATGTTCTTCCCGAGACTGTTACGCAGCTTAGTATTTTAAAAATCACCATCCTAACTGCGTACCTGATACTACTGGTTCTCCCCTTTTTAAAGTCTGATGTTAAGGAAAAGCTGCAAGTCCTACAAAACCAGGCAGACTTGCTTGTTCTTGCCAAAGAGAAAAAGGTTAAGCATTATTAAAAAATAAGACTATTGCCTACCTTTAAGTATCCATAAAGCTATCAACACGAACCGTATGGTGGCCTGTTAGCATCGCTATTTGAACACGGGCATGCAAAATGTCCTTCAGTTAAATTCCAAACTCTATGAAGTAATTGGTGGGCAATTCCCCAAGGATAAAACGTCTATCAAAAGCCAACAGTAAGCCAGAAATCTCTTTCCGTTTCATAGGGTAAAAAAAAAAATAAATACAGTGAATCCTGAAAAAAGAAATCGATATTAGACAGGGAACACCTATATAGTTATAGGGCAAGTAATAAAACATTTAGTGTTTTGATTTTTTTCTTTTTATTTATGTCATCACAATAGTTAGACAAACATGGAAACATTTGCAACAGCAATACTTGGGTCACTTTAAAATCTTGGTAACACTGAAATACAGGTCAGCAAAAACTAATGATGTGGGGAGGGGACTTTACGTCTTCTTATTTTCATACACATTCACACACACACACACATATATCTATACACACACGCGCACTCCACAACTCCAAAGAGCTATCTTAACTATGTCTGCCAGTAAACGGAAATAGTAGGCAGAAAGGAACCATATCCATACTAAGACAGTTAGCTGTGTCGTAAAAGTGAAGATCACTGCAACCAGTGCCATCTTAAAGACGAAGAAGAAAAAAAAAAAAAACCAACACCAAAAAACCTGAAAGGAACCATCGCTGTGCATGTCATAAGCATGAAGTTATTTTAACCTGGTGACTACTCTGCTCTATACTTTAAGCATCGTGAAGTTTTTATGTGTTTTTAAGGTCTAAGGTTACTATTTTAAATGACCTACTTGTAGTGGCAGCCCAAGTAGCATTCTGGAGAACACCACAGTGCCCACAACTTCTACAGGTCAGTGCAGTCTGATCAAGCACTACATTTCTAGGGGAGGAAAACAAAAAACCACTACCGCTCATTTATTCAATTGAAAAGCTTATTACCTGCACCTTCCAAAGCAACAGGCTACAGGAACACTGAATGCAAAGTAAACCAGACCCATCTGGAATAATCTGACATCTCAGCTCCAAGTTACACATCTTTCATTTCGTATTTGAAGGGATTAACAGCATTTGGATGCACAGAAACTGTCTTTACAGTGATGTCTGCAGACCTCCGAGTCACAAGTTAAAAATGTCTTCCTAAATTATAACAGTATTAGCACTTCCTCTGAAAGGAGTGAAAAAAACACAACCAGGGAAGGAGGAAAGTGACACAACACCAAGGGTTTTTTTCCCAGAGATTACAAAATCCTGAGAGAACAAGATGCTTGTGCTATCAGAATAAAAATCCCCAAAGAAACAAAAGAGTTTACCTTTCCCTTGGAAAAGTTACTTTTGAGTCAAGATCTGCTCTTTTTCTCTCCCAAGCATGAAATCTCTCTTCAGCTTAAGGCTCTCTTCTACTGCAGTAGAAATTTAGTGCACATGCTGGAACCTGGACAGAATCTTATTTAAAAAAACAAACAATACAATAGTACTACAGTGGCTAGAAATCTTTTACGTATTCTGATGAAAAGACTCAACTTATTTCTAGGAAATAAAGTGTTTGGGGCCAAAGCCAACACATGATGTTCATGTAAGGTTAAATTTTTATTATTTTTTTTCTTTTTTTAAATTGATATATTGAAAAAAGCTGGAGAAGGAAGCAGGGACAGAAATGAAAAACCATTCAGGGAGTCAGTGGTATAGACTGTCAGCACGCAACCTAAATATTGTAATTGCAGATCACATAGTCAGAACAAGCCAGTCAAAAGTAGCACACTCCCTGGGAGAGGGGCAGGAGTCTCTTCCCCCTTGTCTTTCAAGCCAAGACCCAACTAGCAGAAGGCAGCTTTTCTGTCAGATAAAGCAAGGCAAAAGGATCATGTACAGCAACTTCCTTGCAGCCTCTTGCTCCTGAGCACCCTTCTTCACCTCTTTTCTTTCTTTCTCTCTTTCTCCTGGTGATGGGAAGGCAAAGCATGTTCTGTTCCTGTGAGCCCATACTGCTTGTCCCTATAGTCACAGCAGGCACCTGTGATTCCTCTCCGAAGACATTTACGCATAGAAATCAGTTGAGTGGTGTGTTACGGAAGCATAAGCTGCAGTGGACGTGATTTTGAATCAGTTATTGTTTTGCCCATCATGACAAAATAAAACCAGCAATTTCTTACTTTATAGAAATCCTCCTAAAGTAGTAGTTGCCCCCAATCACTGTCAAGTTTTTGTATCACAGGAGAACAAATGCAGCCAAAAGAACATCTTCTCTAAAATGACCACTCCGAACTACACAAGCAGGCAGGCACAGGCAGCTCCCGATTTAATTAAGCGTATGTACACAGCACCACTTAGTGGTGCAAGCGGAGTCACCGCTGATAGGAATGAGAAGCTTGAACACCAACCTTCCCTCCCCGGCCCCCTGGACACTGCAGCCTGATCTTGACAAATTGACCGCCTGGATAAAGCAAGCTATCTGGCAACTAAAAAGATCCATTGTACTTTTCTGCTCAGTACACCTAAAGATACAGATTCACTCTCTAAATCTCGGCCAATTTCTTGAATACCACCAACACTCAGAACGGGTTTCAAATGGCAACGTGGCAGGACAAAGTAATAAATACTTATCCTTAAGTCTGCTAACTTTCTAAACCTTTGCCTAGACCTTAAGGAAATGTAAAAACAAACAAACTACTGCAAAGTTCAACACGCAATCCACGCAAAGTTAAGGCTATCAAGTAGGAACCTGATTACGAGTATAAATCATGCAATAGCTACTCTATGACATGGATGTCCTGAACAGATCATCCTCTACAGTGTAAGTCCAAGGTACAAACCCATCAGCACCTCCTTCCCTCTCTGTATCGCTGTGGTTACCTGCTCTGTGCCCAGAGCCAAAAAGAATCCCGACGTTGGAGTTACTGTTCCTTTTATGCCCAGCCCCATACTTCTTTCCCGACGGAGAGGTGACGCACCTGATTTGAGGTGGAGTGCAGACAACCTTCTCATCTAGTGCTGGGCAGTTTATTTGTCCCACAAACAAACCCCAGGAAAGAGAATGCACAGTTGGACGGGTGCACTTGAGATTTTGACCACGCGGTAGCACCGTTAACTGCTGAAAGAGCAGGACTCTCTGCCGCTCCGTGCCCATGTCACGACTGCCCTCACGTCCCCAGTCTGCACCCAGCTCCTCCAGGGTGTGCAGAGGGGCTTCCAGCCCTGGCTCAGCAGGCATCCACATAAGATCCCCCAGCCAAGAGGGGGGTGTATGCTCACCTGCCACATCGATACCGTGGGTACATTAAAAGCCACCCCCCAACCCTTTCCCCAGGAGTGATTGGGGGAGGCTCTTCAGTCATCTGGCTGTAAACCCCCTCCCCCTCAGGGAGGCCAACATCCAGGCATGCCTTGCTCTAACTCCCCAAATCCACTGCCCTCCGAGGAATAAAAGGCATCTGGGCCACTCCCCCGGCTCTAATCTGCAGATATGCCTGGCTTCCCAGAAGTAGGCTGAGAAAGCCAGCATTAAGGCAGTCCTTCCCACGCCCAGATCCACAAAATCCTCAGAGAAAAGAAGAAAAATAGCCACTTCACTGCAGCATGAAGTAAATAAACTTGGGGGACACAGGAGGCCAGTTCTCCTGGGGTCAATGGAAAGGAGGGCTAGATGCAACGTATCTTGAGGATTTTCCATGTGCACAGCTGAAACAGCCATGCCTCAAGCAGGGATGCGTCCCATTTATGGCAGTTCCTCCCCACTTCTCATCCCCAAAAGACAAACTCGGGCCTCTGCCTTCTCCGTGTGTAGCTCCCCACTCCCTTCAGCATGGAGCTGCGAGGCTCGGGGTTTGTGGAGAACCACAGGTGGGAAACCGAGGCTACTAATGGTGACCACAGAGAACAGACCAGCTCGGAGGGGGCGAGGAGGGCCGATGCACAATTTCTACGTTTGAATTTGTTGGGAACTTGGTGGGAGTCACAAGCTTGCAAGCCACAACCCACAAGCTTGCAAGGCACAACCCCAGCTATCCAGGACATGGGCTTCCCAAGATCACAAACCTCCGGGGACGGGGACGGCGCCTGCGCCGGCGAGCGAACGCCGGGCTGCCCCAACGCGAAGCACGGCGCATGCGCCCGGGAGGCGCGTCCGCACGGCTGGTCGGGGAGCGGGCGCAGCGGGAAGCCCGCGGAAAACCACGCGAAACCGGCAACGCTCCCGAGTCTGACCTGGTCGGACTCCGGGGGCCGCGAGGACTACGCCGCGCCCGAGAGCCACGCTGCTGCCCGGCCGCCGAGTCCGCGAAAACTACAGCTCCCGGCATGCCCCGGGAGGCAGCCTGCCCTGCTGCCTGACGCCGAGGGGACGCCGCTTCCGTTCCCCCCCACCTCCCCACGCCGGCGCAGCGGCAGTTCCCGCCGAGCCCCCAGCGCCGCTCCGGGTAGCTCCGGCACGGCGCGGCCCCGCTGCCGCTTCGTGCGTGCAACACGGACCCCGCCGTCCTCCTCGGGGCTTTCCCCGGGACCCGCCGGCCGACTACGCAGCCCCGCCACGGGGCCCGGTGAGCCCCCACCCCCGCGCGCCCGTTCTCTCAGCCGCCCTGTCAGCGCCCCCCCCCCCCACCCCACCCCCGCGCGCCCGTTCTCTCAGCCGCCCTGTCAGCGCCCCACCCCACCCCACCCCCGCGCGCCCGTTCTCTCAGCCGCCCTGTCAGCGCCCCGCCCCCCACCCCCGCGCGCACGTTCTCTCAGCCGCCCTGTGAGCCCCCAGGGCTCCCCCTCGGCCTCGGCACCCCCACCTCCCCCGGGGCACCCCCACCTCCCCCGGGCCACCCCCGCCTCCGACGTTCGCGCTCCGAGGGGCGCCCGGCCCCGCTCACCTTCTCCCTCGGGGCAGCCGCAGCCCGGTCACTGCTCAGCTCCGCTCCTGCCTGGGCTCCCGGCGGCCCCTCCCCCGGCAGCCCCTCCCCTTGCCAGGGAGGGGGCGTCGCCATCAGCCTCTCACTGCCCGCACCTGCGGCTCCTCCAGCCCCGGCCCGCAGCTGTGGTACCGAAACCCGCAACCAAACCCCTCACCACCAAGGTGAAGTGAAGCAGCAGGCACTGCCTTGACTGAGTGACAGATGTCAAGAGTCATCTGATGTGGAAGAGGTGTTAACTGGGGTCAAAATACAGATTTTAATACCCATCTTATTTTAGTTCTAAGACTTGGCGATTGCCAGGTATCATCTTTTCGATTTCCCCAGGTCCACCCGCGAGCGAGGCCACAAGGGAGATTTCTTCCAGAGAGAGGATAGAGTTATTAAGTCTCAAGACCACGATTTGCTTTTCTCCTTCATGAAGAGGTGAGTGGATCATATAGCATCACTAGTCACCCAAGCAGTTAAGCCTGAACTTTTCACCTGTCCTTTAATGCTGTCAACTCCAAGCTAAATTTTTCCTGTTATTAAGAGGGGACCAAAGATCATGTGAAGTATTATTATCCTTTCTACAAATACACCCCCATCTTAGAGCTTTAGCTACTAGAGAAGGTCTTGGGAGTTTGGGGTCAGAGGAGCTAGCTGCAAGTACAAACTTTCATACAGCTCTGTTTAGGATGTGTGATGTTTCTCTGGTTGTCTAAACCGGTCTAAATTTCCACAGATGGTCCCGACTCTGGGTGGCTCTAACAAGGATCCTGGAACTCCAGTAAGTTCTAAACATCCTTTTATATTTTAAACATGATCCCAAGTTCCTTTTTGCACTTGTCTCTACGGTTTTGGCAGCTGACAGCCCCGAGGGGTGCTTGTACAAGTTTCTCCCGAAGGGCGAGTAAATTAATTCTTTTGTCCGTGAGGTGGATGGTTTGGTAACGTTATAATTCACAACGCTATAATTCCTTCTTTCAAATTTAAAAAAAATAATTGCCTTTTAAATCCATCCAATTTAATCTGCTAAAATGATTCTCGTTGTTCTACCTCTTTTCTCAAGTTTTGGTTAAATTCAATGTCAGTATTCTCCACGGAACTAGATTTTCATCTGACTTTGGAATCGGAAAGGCAGGCTGTTACCGAGGTTAAATTCTGTGTCTTTACAAAACTTTGAATCAGTTACAAAACTAGATTATTTTTTTTAATTCAAATTACAAAACCGGTTAATATCAAGATGAATAGTTCAAACAATAATTGTTTCATTTTGTTTATCTCATGTTTAGAACCCCTCAAAAAAAACACATACACCCTCTAAACACACAAAAAGATTATTGCCCTCGACAATATTCCTAATAGCAACCCCAACATTATAAACTTTACACAACTGTTTTCCCAAATAGATAACGTGAAACTTACTTATAGATTTTCCGTTTTAAAGGGACAGTTTCTTTAGACTTCCAGTTTCTTGTTGGGTGCTTGCTTTATTCTCGAATAATGAAGCCAAGGTTCTTCTCCCAGACCTTTACTGCTACAAGTGTTGTTAAAATGACTCGATACGGTCCTTTCCACTTCTCGGTGATTTTATATATATTCAGTCTCCTGGTCGGAAGGGATGCGCTGCTACGTCCAGTTCTAAGGGTCCAGCTGTGGAGACATACTGACAAAGTTCTTGAAAAGAATTGCTTAAAGAAATCATAACACCTTTTAAAAACATATCTCCAAAGGCACTCAAGATACTCAGAACACAGGACTCTTGATATGGTCTTTCATACAACATTTCCTAAAGGCTTGGCTTTTCTTTCTCTTCTGGCTATACTCCGATTCTTAATAGAGCCACGGGTAACGCTTTAACCCATGTGAGGAGTGAGGTTTCCTGACAAATTTTACTCGACAGTTGCTTAAGGATATAGTTCATTCTCTCTCTCTCTCTCTCTCTCTGCCCACACACTTGCTTGTGGTCTATGTGGGGTGTGATAGTCTCAATCCATAGATAATACTTGGCTCAACTTGTCTCATAATCTTTGCTATAAAATGAGGGCCATTGTCAGATGACATTCTTACAGGCACCCCATATTTTGGTATTATCTCTTTGAGCAAGACTTTGACTACTTCCCTTGCTTTGTTGGTGCGACAAGGGAAAGCCTTGGGCCACCCAGTAAAGATATCAACTAAAACTAGGACATATCCTTATTTTCAAGGCAATTCTATAAAATCAATTTGCTAATATTCTTCTAAAAAATTTCCTTATTTAATAATCCCAAAGATGATCTTATTACTGGTTCGGGGATAATTTTACATATACATTTCACATCCACTTATAATTGTTTAAACAATCTTTGTCATATTTCGCTTTCTGTTTCCCAGTATACTCTGTGATGTTCAATGGGGCATTTTCTCTTATTATTGTGGGTGGGACTATTATTCGACCTGTCGGTGTTACAGCCTATCCTGTTTCATTTTGTTAGCCTGCAATCTAATAATTAATTCTTCATCTTTTTCATTATAATTTGGAGTTTCTTTAGGCAATTTTATACCTTTCTCTGGAACTAGTGCTAGGATGCCTTTTTCTGCAGCCTCTTCAGCAGCTTTATCAGCCAGTCGGTTACCTGCGTTAGGACCGGTCTTACCTAACGGATGTGCTTTACAGTGCATCATCGTGACTGCTGTTGGTTTTTGAATGCTTTCTAACAATTTCAGTATTTGTTCTGCGTGCTGAACGGCGGTTCCTGGTGCAGATAACAGTCCTCTTTCTCCCCGTATCGCTCCATGCGCACGTACCACTCCAAAAGCATACTTTGAGTCTGTCCAAGTGTTGACTCGCTTTCCTTGACTTAGTTCCAGAGCTCGAGTAAGAGCTATCAATTCAGCCTTTTGGGCAGAGATCATCGAAGGCAAAGTTGGCAACGCAAGTACCTCCTCAGTAGTTATTGTCTATCTCGATAAAACGTTTTCCTTCACAGATGGAACCGCTTCCGTCGGCATATAGTTCCCAATCTGTTTCTTCTAGTGGCACATCTCAGAGATCCAGTCAGCTGGAGTAAACTCTTTCGATTGCCTGCAAGCAGTCACGTTCCAGTTCTCCTTTAACTCGGTCAGTTGTTGAAAACGCAACAGGGTTAACGGCGGTAGTAGTTTTTAGGTAAACATCATCGTGTTCCAGCAACAACACCACTTGGTATTTCAGCATTCTGCCAGGGGATAACCAGTGCCCCCCTTTCCGTTTTAGCACAACAGTTATCATATGGGAAACGTACAGTAATCCTTTGTCCTCAGGTGAACTTAGGAGCTTCCTGGATCAGTAGCACAGTTGCAGCGACGGCTCTCGGACGACCAGAGCATCCCAGACTCACGTTATCCAATCGCTTCGAGAAGTAGGCCACAGCTCGCCCACTTGGCCCTAAATATTGGGCCAGGATACCCAGAGCTCTACCTCTTCTTTCACGAGCAGAAAGTTCAAGTGTCTCTTGTGAGATCTGGCAGACGCTAGGGCTGGCACCCCTATTACAGCCTGTTTCAATTCTTGGAAGGTAGCTTTCTCGGCATCGGTCCAATCCGTCGTTTGAGGTTTTGAGCTGCTCCTATAAAGGTCAGGCCAGCAAGCCACAATTTATAATCTACAGGTGACACCACTCGACCATTCCCGGAAATGCTTGTCATTCATTTTTTTAGTCTTAGGTTCGGGGAGACGACACATTGCCTCTTTTCTCTCAGTTCCCAATTGTCTCTGTCCTTTTAGGATTTTAAAACTCAAATTTAAGTTTCTTCTTTCTGGGTTATTTGGGTTTTTTTCTTTTGACACTCGATATCTACTGATTCCCAAAAAGTTCAAAAAGTTAAGAGTTAACTTTGTGCATTGTTCTTCCGTCTCAGCTACCATTAACAGATCGTCCATATATTTCAGCAAGATTTCTTGATTATTTTCTTTCTTCCAAATCTCTAATTCTCGTGCCAATTGATTTCCAAAAATGGTAAGACTATTCTTAAAGCCTTGAGGGAAGACTGTCCACGTATATCGTGTTTTTCTCCCAGTCTCAGGATTTTCCCATTCCAAAGCAAAAACCTCTTGACTATTGGGATCCAAGGGAATATAGAAAAAGGCATCTTTTCGGTCCAACACTGTGAACCATTCTCATTTCTCCGTTAGGGTTGTTAACAAAGTATAAGGATTTGCTATGACCGGATGAATACCTTGTACTATTTGATTTATTGCTCTGAGGAGGTCTTGAACTAATCTATCATCTTTTTCATCAGCCTTTTAAAAGGCAAGATCGGGGTGTTATATCTGGATTCACATTCTATTAACAATTTGTATCTTAAAAATTTTTGTATTACCATTACTAACTCTTTCCGACTTTCCGGTTTTAGGGGGTATTGTTTCATTCTTACCGGATTCGATCCTGGCTTTAAATCAACTCTCACAGGTTCTGCTTTTTGGATTTACCGGGAACTTCCCAGTCCAGACGACTGGAATGACAGCATTACACTTGGACCGGTATAATCTTCTGCTTTCGGTAAACATCCTGTTAACAACAAAGCCGCTGCTTCGATACGTTTAGTTTCTGGAATTAAAATTTTAAGCTCTCCATTTTTAAATTTAATTTCTGCCTCTAAGTTCTCAAATAGACCTCTCCTTAACAGGAGTTTAGGAGAATTTGGCACATACAAAAACTGCCGAGTGACCCATTGCTTTCCTAATTTCATTGTTAAAGATTTAAAGAAGGGTCTAGTTTCTCGTTCGCTTGTTGCACCAACACCACCAATTTCTTCAAAACTTAACTCTCCCTCTGAGGTATTTAAAACTGAAAAGGTGACTCTAGTGTCAACTCAAATTCAATTTTCTGTTCTCCCAGTTTAGCTGTAACCAGAGGTTCTGCTGGGAGACTCCCCTCCGGTCCCCGTCCGATACGTTCACTTAAAAAGAACAAATCTACATATGGCACTTTATTCCATTTACTCTCTCTCCTACAAAACAACAGTAATTGCAATATAGTATTGTAACTCAAAGTTCTGTTTGTTTACCATTTTTCCTGCAGTTCACCCCAACGTGCCAATAAACATCCCAGCGGTGATGTTTCTGGTAACTTTTCATCAGCAGTTCTATTTCCTGCACTCTTATTCTTAAACAATTTTGCTAATGCCATTATACTTATATACATTCAAATACCAAATACCAAACAAATGCAAACGACAGCTGTCCCAAATAATACACAAAGTCCAACCCAGCAATAGCTTTCGCTTATGACTTACGGGCAGACGCCTAGGCTTCCACTGCAGACGGCTACCCTCCAAGCCCCAACCCTGGGAAGCTTTCGCCGCGCCTCACGGGCAGGCTTTCCAAACAAATTCCAAAGAAGCAGCGCCTTAGCTTTTTTCCAGGGAGCGCTGCGAGGAGCTTTGCGTGTCGAGGGTGACGGTTCTCCCCGAGAATACCTCGGTGCCGGCCGGAGCTCGATCGACACGCCATCTCGTCCAGTCTCACTCGCAAGGTCCCATTTGGGTCGCCAAAACCGTTACCGAAATCCAGAATAAAACTCCTTAACGCCAACGTGAAGTTAAGAAGCAGGCACTTTGTTTATCGCAGCGCTGGGGACATGGGGGATCGCTCCTCCAAAGGCGTGTCCCGCTTAGTATCAAAATCCATCAGTTTTTACAGGCTTTTCCCGTCAGGTCATTGTTACCTAAGCTCCTTCCGTAAAAACGCATACTATGCTCGTTCTTAAATTTAACCGTTGTAACGATCGGTCCTGTGATTATATAACCTTATCAATATTCTTATTTAAAAACAATCATTGGTC
Organism: Astur gentilis; assembly: GCF_929443795.1. Lineage (NCBI taxonomy): Eukaryota > Metazoa > Chordata > Aves > Accipitriformes > Accipitridae > Astur > Astur gentilis. The sequence goes on from NW_026061068.1 coordinate 36,673, forward strand.
AGTGACACTTGGCTCTGCTGACTGGCATCGTCGATACTCAAATCGAGATGGGAAGGGTAAGGGGGTTTCCAAGCAGCAAACTGGTGTCCACGACGGTTTCCTTAGTTTCCTGAAACAGAACGTAGGAAAACCAGTAACTTCCTGGTGAGGTTTCTAGGGTTAGCTGTTTCAAACTTTAACAATATTACGGTTCCTAGCGTCACGCATAACACAGCTCCTAAAGTTTCTATGGCTACGTTTCAAACTTAACAATCCTATACGTTACGCTTCACAATTTTACTTCTTAATCAAACCTAACTCTTCTATGTGATTAAATGTTGATTTCTTTACCAGAACATTTGCAACAGCTGGAGCCCAGCAGGAACAGGGGGGGCACGGCCCGACCCCCCCCAGCGCCTCACCTCCTCCTCCTCCCCTGGGCTCCCTCACAGCCCCTCGCCCCGTGCAGAGGGAGCGCAAACGCAGCCCAGAGGGCAAAGGGGCCGGCCGGCCAGCGTCTATTCAGTCAGTCGCGCACCTATCGAGTCCTGCCAGCGAGTCTGCTCCGGGGCTCGGGGCGCCCCCCGGCGCTCCCCCTGCCCCTCAGACACCTCTGATAGCACATTTCCATACGTTCTGTATGGCACGTCTAAATATTTGGGTGGTTTTAATACTTTGTACCAGCTGTGGTTTGCTGCTAGGTGACTGTAAAAGTGAGATTTGGTAAATAATGGTTAGAAATCTTATACTAACGCTACAACTGAAACAACAGACAAAAGTATAGCCGAGCAATTAACTAGCAGAGGTAGGTACTCCTAAGTTTTGCAGTTCTTTGCTCTTATGACTAGATGTTCCCCTGTAAGCTAAATGGGAACAATGCTGAAACTGACCACATGTGATTGAAACTGCGTTAAGCTTCAAGATCAAAGAACAAGGACAAGAATAAAGACTTCGAGGACAGCCAGCAAGAACTTCAAATGGGTCGGTGGTCGCAAAAGCAGCCCTTCGTCTCAAATGGATCCTTCCTTGCACGTGATCGGATGTAGGCAGTGCTATGATAATCGGTTGCCATCGTTTTTATGTATATGTATACTCATCTGATTAATAAGCAATTAGTTATTCTATATAACCTGTTTGTGCTAAAGCTGTGGCACGCACACTAGGTGGAACTATCCCCCGTGCATCCAGCGCTGCAATGAAGAACGCCTGCTTTCTAAAACTCCAAAACGAGTCTTAGGGAGTTTCGTCGACCGGCTTTTCAGTATCAGAGGTACAAGGGAGGAAAGGAAAAAAAAAAAAAAAGGCAAAAAAAAAAAAAGCAGGGGTGTGGGAAAGAGAGGGGACCAGGGGACGGAGGGGGCAGGGAGGGACCACAACACCGAAGAGGGGAGACGGGGCCCCGAGGGCCCGGGGCTCACCGCAGCTCTTGTTCTTGGCGCTGTCAAGAGACTTTGCCAGTTCAGCCGCTTCTTTCTCCTTCTCTCCTCCCTTCCTCTTCTGTAACTCCAGTCGCTTGGCTGTCCTCCGCATAACGGAACACGCGAGCCCCTCGCAGCTCTTGCGAGATGAGGCCTCCTAGACACGTAGCCTCGCTGGCTCGTTCACTACGTGGCCATACCGTGCTGCTGGTCACGCATCACCCTGGCGGTCTGACCTGCTGTGGACTACGAGGAGGGATCCTCCCACACCCACAGAGGCAGGGTCCCTCTGGCCTGCAGCGGGAGGCAGCTGCCAGCCAGATGGCCTTCCGTTTCTTCTTCTTTACCTTTCCGTGGCCTCTCCAGCTTCAGCAGCTCCCGTCCACAGCCAGTAAGCGCTCCGCCTGTCCCTCTGCGCCGCAAGGAGAGGGAGGCCGGGCAGAGACAGGCCACGCGAGCCTGAGGCTGCTGCAGTCAACGGCATCCCCGGGGATGAACGGACAACCGCACTCACGGCGTGGCCTCTGGCAGAGGGAAAGAGGCAGCAGCGACCGTTATTACCGCAGCTCCACCCTGGCCGGAGCCCCTCCGTCCGCAGGGGCTTCCGCGGACGGACGCCGCTCCTTCCCCGCGCCGCTGCTAACGGCACCCGCCTTAAGGGAGACTCGAGAACACCGGAGGGCCAGCTTGCCGCCCTCACGACAGGGCTCGGGGGCTGCCTGCGGCTGCAGCACAGGCTTCAGGGGAGGGGCTGCAGCTGGGGGCAGCCGCAGGGGCCGAGCGGGGCTGGGGAAAGGCGCCGGGGGAGCTCCGGCGACTCGGGGAGGCGCCCGCTGGCCGCGCCTGGGGGGTGCCCGCCTCCGTCCCCTCTTCCCTCCTGTCGGCTCTCGGGGACCTGCCCGGCGCTGCCCTGGCCCGGCTCGCCTCCGGCGGACCGGGAGCCTGCCGCGGCGGCCGCTTCGCAGCTTCCCGTCCCGCCGGCCCCGGGCGGCCAGCGGGCAGGAGGCACCCGCCGCCGCCCCCGCCGGAGGGGATCGCTCGCCTCACCCGCGGTCCCGGCGCTCGCCCGCTGCCGCCGACACCCGCGCCCTGCGCGCCGCCACGCTGCTCCCGGGGACCGCGCATGTGGAATATGGAGGAGGGAAAGGAGGGAGGCAGGGCAGGAGATAGGAGAGCAGGGTGCGCAGGGCGAAACAACTCGCGTGGGTTAAAAACTCGTGTGGGTGAAGGGGGTGGGCTGGAGCAGGAGATGGGGGTGTGCATGGGGGAGACACGGACCTAGTGGGGAGGGTAGGTGAGGGTACAAAGGTGCACGGGGGGGGTACTAAAACCAGACGTGCTGCTTCACAGAAATACGGTCCCACCTGAATTCAGTAGTAGGCTTTCTTCTGTGCTTAAACATTAATCAGGCATTTAAAAGCTTCAGTAGACTTGCAAACTGAAACCTCTGACAATTTACGTAGTCTTCTAATTTCTGATATCCAGGATATGTGAAAATAAAACTCTTAATTCAACAGTTTTCACCGAGAATGATGTGTGTTAATCTAAATCACACAAAGTGAATAATATCATGTTAGCCATGTAGCCTTTATTAAGAGGTTGAAATTACCTTCTCGGGATCTTTTAAGCTTCTAAGCGCAAAATAATTAGTGTAGCTCACAGATGTGGAAGAGAAATCTTTTGGTATCATAACCAAAGTAGTCTTCTCCTCTATGAATGGCAACACAATCTGTAATACTGCATCGACACCTCAAAACCCATTCTGTCTCTCCCCTTTTGTCATCCAATGTTGTCTTTTAGATATTTCAAGAAATTCCTTCATTGTCTATCCCATAAAATGAGAAGTAGATTATTACGGAAGAGCTCCACAGATAAAAAGTTAATGCATTAGACTAACTGTGATATAAAAATTACTGGAGATATATTTATGTGTGATGTTCTGATGAATTATCTAGTTGTTTACAATTGCTAGGACTTCTCTCAGCGGTAAATCACTGGCAATGTGCACGAACACAAGAAACTCTTCACGGGGCACATTCATCCTTTATGCAATTAAATGAAGTTTTTAAATCACAAAAAGATTTGGCTGTTACACAGTCTGTGTAAATTACATGATAGTAACCCAAACCACAAGACCATGTCTCTCCTACTTTGCTCTGTTGCAGAAGAATCTCAGCTTGCAAAACACATCAGTTTTCTGTAACACAGATAACCAGGGTTCACACAGTCAGACTTTTCAGTCAGAAGGCCACAGAAAGAATCATAAAGAGACCGAGTATCTTTTCCTTAAACATCCTGTTTACAGACAGCTATGGTACCTCCAAGTGCTATGAAAGTTACTTTCTCTAAAACTATCTTCCATTTAGTTTTCCTTTTTTTTTTTTTTTTTTTTTTCCCTTTTCTTCCCCTGAAAACAATCTTATAGCTTAATCCTTATAGGATTTTTTTCAAGTTTTGGTTTTTTCTAACGAGTATCAACACATGAACACTCTAAATAGTTTCAGGAAGGTCAATATTTGCTACAGTTGCACTTGATCCAACATCCCACTTTTTTTTCCACCAAGCAAAGGAGTTCAACCAAGTTTCTTTCAAGAGCCATACAGGAGAAAGTACAGATTCTGCTCTGTCTGCTAACAAGCAGGCGAAGGAGCTGCTACCGATTTGAAAACTGTAGAGGCTCTGCTGTGCCCATTTTGAACTGGGGAACAAAAATAGTATTTAGGTCCACTTTTTCTCATTTGCAAAGCAGATCCACTGCCTTGGGAGACTGACCAGAATTACCTGGAACAAACATTATTTTTGCCTAGGATCTGTTTGTTAGTTGAGAAAACAATCACTATGTCCCTGTGATAATATATTACACGATTTCATCAAGACATTTCTGTCTCAAGGGGCCCAGTTGTATTTTATTTTCTAGTAACACAGCATCTATCCAATTCCGGTCTCTGACTTAAGAGATGAGCAACATGCAATTTCTTCAATGTCTACTTATCACGTGAGGAAGTCAACAAACCTCTTTTCACAGTTACAAGCACTTTTCAAAGACCTGACAGTTCCCTCAGGTCATCAACTGACCCTGAAAAAGTTGCAAAAAGGATCAATAAATGTGAGAAAGACCTATGGTATGAGGGAACCCAGACAAACCCGTGCAGCAGCTTTCTTCCCTATTGATTGGAAGAGAATGCTGTTTGGCTGCTGCTTCTACGGATAATCCACAAATTATTTGCTATTCTTCTTAGCCAAAGGGCTAAGGCAGTACCATCAGCAACTTCATAATAAACCCTGAAACAAGCAGCAGATATTACAGCTCCAAGTCTGAGGAAACAGCATCAATGATTAAGACAGCTCTAACATGGAAGGCCTGGTAAGTGGCAGTGGTATAAGGCACTAGCAATTTATCAGGGCTCTCTTTCAAATGCTGGCATTTTCTGTGACTTGGATTTTGCCTATTGTTATGAGATCATTACATCACCTATCACACAAGTGTAGCTTTGTTAACTTTCAAAGAAAAGCTGCTAGACAATATACAACACAAAGTTAGACAAGCGAGGGAAGTACACAGGGATTTCACAGGCAATCTGGAATTGGGCACCCGACTTGAATTCCCGGCTTTGAAAACCTCTCTCCAAATGACTTGCCATCCTTTCACTAAGATCCAGCAGCAGTTCTCTCCTGTGCCTCATGCTCTTCTTTAGTCAGCCAAAGCCCACGGAGCTGCACTGTAAGCTTGAAGACGAGGATGCCAGCTGCGTGTCCTATTTCTGTCACCTAGTTTTTACGTACCGTTTCTTGCTAATCAAAAGGCCCAGTGATTCCTCCTCACACATCACACTGGAGTTAGTACGTCCAAGCATTATTTCTGCCGCGCTACATTTGCACGGATTAGCTGCTGAACCCTCCAGATGATGTACTGCTTTTCAAGAAGGGTGTAGTATAACTGGCGAGGGTCTACAGTAAGTCCAAGAGGGTGCTCAACGATGTACAGGAGTCTGACTTCAAAGCATAAATTGAAAAACAGCCGCTTAACCTAGAAAGGGCAATACTGAAGAGAAAGAACAATGTTTAAACTCTAAAAGGTAGCTATAAGGAAGAACTTTTCTGTGCATCCACTGCACACAGTTACACGGAATCATGGGGCTTAAATTACAACCTGAAAAACTTAGGGTATGTGGCAATCTTTGCAACAGTAGTAATAATTACAGGAAATGTTTAAGAATAAATTAGGCAAGCGTTTGTCAAGAATGGTACAGAAAGTTGATCATTCACCTCTAGAATGAGAGCAACACTAGACTATCTTCAAAGGTTCTTCTTTCCCCACTGCTGTCCCTCTCCGTATTTCTACCCTTAAACACAAGCATCATCCTCAGCTCTGCACTTACAATTATATCTGCATATGCACATGTCTAGAGATGCACATTTATTTCTTCGTTACACAGGTGAAGGAGAGTACTCAGAGGTAAGCCAATTTACATAAACAGCTTTTGAAAGTTAAACACCTCAGCTTCTTGCAAAACGTAAGCCCAACAGAACACCGGGAGCGGTATGTAAATCCTTATGCCAAAACTGCGTTCTCTTAAATCTTATGAAAACCATTTCTAACATAAAGCCTGACCTGACTGGTCTATTTTCTGACACTCCCCTTCTCTGTCATCAGGTACTTATTAGATACTAAAACAACTGACGGGGCAAACACCATAACTAGCACAATAGCTGACTTCCGTAGCAGTTGCATGTCATGTCTGAAGAAATGTGAGTTTAGTAGGTGTATAGGTAGATACACATTCAGAAATGCACAAGAACTGAAAGGAGTAATCTGTAACTGGTAGACTAAGAACACTGCAATAGCATGCAATGTAAATCAACATGCACCTATAGGGAAGGGAAGTACAGAAACATTCTTCTGGATTGAAAAAAAAAAAAAAATACGCAGCAATGGTAGGAAAGGGTACTTGGAACGTGCCACTTTCAGTCCACTGAAACAATGTCTGCAACAGCAGTAAGAACACTGGCAAACTACCTTCTCTGTTCCACAGGGCCTTGAAACCCATACGCATTGTCTGTTGCCAGTTGCTGTTAGGAAACAAAGGCGCTGCGATCAGTAGAAGCGTGTAGAACACCGAAAATGAAACTTTTGAGTATGTCACATGCAAGATCCTCATTCTCCGTACAGTCTACAAGGTTACACAATTGTAAAATACTTTGTAAGAATGAGAATCCTGACGTTTGCCTTGGATTAAAAAAGTTTTTAAATTCCGCTTTGTTTTGAGGTTTTTTTCCCCCAAGGGCTTAAAAATAAAAGCATCTTGGTAAAGTGATTTTCACACACTGCACAGACACAAGCAGTGTTTCTCCCACTGCGAGAGGAGTATAAAAATACTCTTATCTAATATGTTAGACAAGAGTGACCGAGGTCACAGGAGAATCTGTACTTTCCCACTGATTACAAGGAACGGGCCAGCTGCTTTGTGCCTCCTATGCAGCTGGAGCATGCAGGTGCCTGGTAACTTGTTCCGACCTATTGCATCTTAATCACATATACACGTAGGAATACCAAGCTGACCGCTTAGGTTTATCAGCCAAAACAGTTTACAGCAACGCAATAGTTTAGAGCAATTCAGGAAGTTTAACACTGAATTTAGGTATGTGCTTATATGGTTTGATGAACAGAGCTTCTATAAATGAAAGGGAAACAACAGAAGTTATTTATATGTGATTTCAGAACATACAAAAGGTATAGTCTACAAACCAAGTATCAAGTACTAGCAATATTTACCTGTTCAAAGGGCATCATGTAATGTCTCAGACTCAACAAGCATAAACTGACAGACTGTTATGATTTGAAAATTTTAAAAAAGTTCTAACAGTGTGCCCAAAACGGAGGTGTTTCAGTGTTGAGGCTAGACTCCTTGTCTCCAGTAAATACACATCTTAATTCTAACACAGGATAAAAACCGATTTATAAATGTCCTCTTGTAAAAATGAAACCGTTCCAATCACCCTGTCCACTCCTATTTAAGATATTAAATAGGGCAAATCAGAAGTAACTTGAACCAATCCCTCCCACCCAGCTATAAACCAGGACCATATACAGCCCTTGCAGACTACACAAGATCCTGTCTCATTCCAGCCACATCATTAGCATAAGCTGTGCAAACCCATGCAAATCAACAGGTTTTTCAGGCATAAAAGCAGACTCCAACAGCAGTTAAGCCACTTCTTACAACTGACAATGTCATACTTCCATCATTGATCATAGCACAAGAACAAAAGAGAATGGGTCTTAATTGTCCTTCATGAACTTGAGGGGCTGCAAGAAACCAGTGAAGTCACAAGCCTGGATTCTGTAACGTCGCTACCAGCATAATTTCCAGATCAAAGATCCGGCCTCCTGTTAAGATCATCAAACATAATTTTGAGTTTGGAGGACAGGTCATCACAACACTATGTTAGGTAGAGTATAAAACCTTACCATCAGATTCTCAGCTAGTTTAAGTCAATGTGTTCTGTGTGTTCCGCTGAAGTCAATGAAACTAAACACACTATCACAGGAAAGAGGTATTTCAGCATGCCTCAGACCTGGAAAACTATCTTGAAAAATGCCCATAACTTTTAACACAAATTCTCTGCACTTCCCACGATCTCTCAACAGCGAGCAGTAGTAAGACCCTAACAGTTACTTGCAACCTATTTCTTGCATAGCATTCATTTTTATTTTAATTTTAAAAGGGGCAACTAATACATAAGATTTTTGCAGCTACTCACAAAAATCAATAAGCAAAGACATTTGTTCCAAGATTTAAATTACTTGTACAATTTAAAAAAACTATCAAAGCTCTGTAAAGTAAAATAGATACATTTACCTACTCATGTAGGAAACTACAGACAAACTTCAGGAAATGACCAAAGGTGCAGAGGATAGGCTAATAGGCTAAGGTAGAAAAACAACAACAAAAAAAGAAAACCCAGGAGTTCTACAGAAAAATGAGTGAGCAGCCCACAGCACTGGCAGACAACAGATTTTTTTATACCCACTTCCTCCACCCCTTCTTCCTATTCCCTCCCCCCCCCCCCCTTTTTTTTTATAAGGGAAATAATTATTCTATTGTGAAACATATTGTCAGTGATGCAGTTGAAGCCAAAAGTTTACATGAGTTCAGGAGATTATTAACCGAATTATAAGACATGTGCCAACACAACTGCTATAAAAAGCATCTGCATCACGGTGAAATGCAAACAGCTACTCTGATAACGACACATTATTATTCACTAAATTTGCCTTTGCCTTTTACCCTGTTGTATAGTTACTAATGTTGAAAAGAGTCACTGCTGTGCAAGAAACTAAAACTTACAGCGCTTTATGCTCGGAGAGAACTGTGGCCCATCAGCTCGTGGCTGTGAAGCCTTACAACTTAACACGTTGCAGTTGCACACCAACAAGTTCTGAGGTGGACTGCTGACTGTATTCAATAGTCACAGCTTAGGTAGGAGGATATGATAAACCTTACTTATTTGCCTTTAACCGATGCTCCAAATATGTTAAAGTCGTTCTTAAAGCAGGTTACTGGTTTGATTACCCTTCATACAAAATCCTCCTTCAAATGGAGGTTTCTCTTCTCTTCTTTTCAGATTTAAGGCATGAACAGAAACCACACCTGCATCATCACTGAAATCAGTGCCTATTTTTCAATAAACTTTAGCAGCAGCATCAGAATTCGTCCTCAAGTACCGTTCATAAAGCAAATGCTTCATTCTTCAAAACTTTTTTCAGCAAAGGTTAGTAATGCTGTACCACAGACTCTCACGCCCAGTCACACATGTTCTTCCCGAGACTGTTACGCAGCTTAGTATTTTAAAAATCACCATCCTAACTGCGTACCTGATACTACTGGTTCTCCCCTTTTTAAAGTCTGATGTTAAGGAAAAGCTGCAAGTCCTACAAAACCAGGCAGACTTGCTTGTTCTTGCCAAAGAGAAAAAGGTTAAGCATTATTAAAAAATAAGACTATTGCCTACCTTTAAGTATCCATAAAGCTATCAACATGAACCGTATGGTGGCCTGTTAGCATCGCTATTTGAACACGGGCATGCAAAATGTCCTTCAGTTAAATTCCAAACTCTATGAAGTAATTGGTGGGCAATTCCCCAAGGATAAAACGTCTATCAAAAGCCAACAGTAAGCCAGAAATCTCTTTCCGTTTCATAGGGTAAAAAAAAAAATAAATACAGTGAATCCTGAAAAAAGAAATCGATATTAGACAGGGAACACCTATATAGTTATAGGGCAAGTAATAAAACATTTAGTGTTTTGGTTTTTTTCTTTTTATTTATGTCATCACAATAGTTAGACAAACATGGAAACGTTTGCAACAGCAATACTTGGGTCACTTTAAAATCTTGGTAACACTGAAATACAGGTCAGCAAAAACTAATGATGTGGGGAGGGGACTTTACGTCTTCTTATTTTCATACACATTCACACACACACACACATATATCTATACACACACGCGCACTCCACAACTCCAAAGAGCTATCTTAACTATGTCTGCCAGTAAACGGAAATAGTAGGCAGAAAGGAACCATATCCATACTAAGACAGTTAGCTGTGTCGTAAAAGTGAAGATCACTGCAACCAGTGCCATCTTAAAGACGAAGAAGAAAAAAAAAAAAAACCAACACCAAAAAACCTGAAAGGAACCATCGCTGTGCATGTCATAAGCATGAAGTTATTTTAACCTGGTGACTACTCTGCTCTATACTTTAAGCATCGTGAAGTTTTTATGTGTTTTTAAGGTCTAAGGTTACTATTTTAAATGACCTACTTGTAGTGGCAGCCCAAGTAGCATTCTGGAGAACACCACAGTGCCCACAACTTCTACAGGTCAGTGCAGTCTGATCAAGCACTACATTTCTAGGGGAGGAAAACAAAAAACCACTACCGCTCATTTATTCAATTGAAAAGCTTATTACCTGCACCTTCCAAAGCAACAGGCTACAGGAACACTGAATGCAAAGTAAACCAGACCCATCTGGAATAATCTGACATCTCAGCTCCAAGTTACACATCTTTCATTTCGTATTTGAAGGGATTAACAGCATTTGGATGCACAGAAACTGTCTTTACAGTGATGTCTGCAGACCTCCGAGTCACAAGTTAAAAATGTCTTCCTAAATTATAACAGTATTAGCACTTCCTCTGAAAGGAGTGGAAAAAACACAACCAGGGAAGGAGGAAAGTGACACAACACCAAGGTTTTTTTTCCCAGAGATAACAAAATCCTGAGAGAACAAGATGCTTGTGCTATCAGAATAAAAATCCCCAAAGAAACAAAAGAGTTTACCTTTCCCTTGGAAAAGTTACTTTTGAGTCAAGATCTGCTCTTTTTCTCTCCCAACCATGAAATCTCTCTTCAGCTTAAGACTCTCTTCTACTGCAGTAGAAATTTAGTGCACATGCTGGAACCTGGACAGAATCTTATTTAAAAAAACAAACAATACAATAGTACTACAGTGGCTAGAAATCTTTTACGTATTCTGATGAAAAGACTCAACTTATTTCTAGGAAATAAAGTGTTTGGGGCCAAAGCCAACACATGATGTTCATGTAAGGTTAAATTTTTATTATTTTTTTTCTTTTTTTAAATTGATATATTGAAAAAAGCTGGAGAAGGAAGCAGGGACAGAAATGAAAAACCATTCAGGGAGTCAGTGGTATAGACTGTCAGCACGCAACCTAAATATTGTAATTGCAGATCACATAGTCAGAACAAGCCAGTCAAAAGTAGCACACTCCCTGGGAGAGGGGCAGGAGTCTCTTCCCCCTTGTCTTTCAAGCCAAGACCCAACTAGCAGAAGGCAGCTTTTCTGTCAGATAAAGCAAGGCAAAAGGATCATGTACAGCAACTTCCTTGCAGCCTCTTGCTCCTGAGCACCCTTCTTCACCTCTTTTCTTTCTTTCTCTCTTTCTTCTGGTGATGGGAAGGCAAAGCATGTTCTGTTCCTGTGAGCCCATACTGCTTGTCCCTACAGTCACAGCAGGCACCTGTGATTCCTCTCCGAAGACATTTACGCATAGAAATCAGTTGAGTGGTGTGTTACGGAAGCATAAGCTGCAGTGGACGTGATTTTGAATCAGTTATTGTTTTGCCCATCACGACAAAATAAAACCAGCAATTTCTTACTTTATAGAAATCCTCCTAAAGTAGTAGTTGCCCCCAATCGCTGTCAAGTTTTTGTATCACAGGAGAACAAATGCAGCCAAAAGAACATCTTCTCTAAAATGACCACTCCGAACTGCACAAGCAGGCAGGCACAGGCAGCTCCCGATTTAATTAAGCGTATGTACACAGCACCACTTAGTGGTGCAAGCGGAGTCACCGCTGATAGGAATGAGAAGCTTGAACACCAACCTTCCCTCCCCGGCCCCCTGGACACTGCAGCCTGATCTTGACAAATTGACCGCCTGGATAAAGAAAGCTATCTGGCAACTAAAAAGATCCATTGTACTTTTCTGCTCAGTACACCTAAAGATACAGATTCACCCTCGAAATCTCGGCCAATTTCTTGAATACCACCAACACTCAGAACGGGTTTCAAATGGCAACGTGGCAGGACAAAGTAATAAATACTTATCCTTAAGTCTGCTAACTTTCTAAACCTTTGCCTAGACCTTAAGGAAATGTAAAAACAAACAAACTACTGCAAAGTTCAACACGCAATCCACGCAAAGTTAAGGCTATCAAGTAGGAACCTGATTACGAGTATAAATCATGCAATAGCTACTCTATGACATGGATGTCCTGAACAGATCATCCTCTACAGTGTAAGTCCAAGGTACAAACCCATCAGCACCTCCTTCCCTCTCTGTATCGCTGTGGTTACCTGCTCTGTGCCCAGAGCCAAAAAGAATCCCGACGTTGGAGTTACTGTTCCTTTTATGCCCAGCCCCATACTTCTTTCCCGACGGAGAGGTGACGCACCTGATTTGAGGTGGAGTGCAGACAACCTTCTCATCTAGTGCTGGGCAGTTTATTTGTCCCACAAACAAACCCCAGGAAAGAGAATGCACAGTTGGACGGGTGCACTTGAGATTTTGACCACGCGGTAGCACCGTTAACTGCTGAAAGAGCAGGACTCTCTGCCGCTCCGTGTCCATGTCACGACTGCCCTCACGTCCCCAGTCTGCACCCAGCTCCTCCAGGGTGTGCAGAGGGGCTTCCAGCCCTGGCTCAGCAGGCGTCCACATAAGATCCCCCAGCCAAGAGGGGGGTGTATGCTCACCTGCCACATCGATACCGTGGGTACATTAAAAGCCACCCCCCAACCCTTTCCCCAGGAGTGATTGGGGGAGGCTCTTCAGTCATCTGGCTGTAAACCCCCTCCCCCTCAGGGAGGCCAACATCCAGGCATGCCTTGCTCTAACTCCCCAAATCCACTGCCCTCCGAGGAATAAAAGGCGTCTGGGCCACTCCCCCGGCTCTAATCTGCAGATATGCCTGGCTTCCCAGAAGTAGGCTGAGAAAGCCAGCATTAAGGCACTCCTTCCCACGCCCAGATCCACAAAATCCTCAGAGAAAAGAAGAAAAATAGCCACTTCACTGCAGCATGAAGTAAATAAACTTGGGGGACACAGGAGGCCAGTTCTCCTGGGGTCAATGGAAAGGAGGGCTAGATGCAACGTATCTGAGGATTTTCCATGTGCACAGCTGAAACAGCCATGCCTCAAGCAGGGATGCGTCCCATTTATGGCAGTTCCTCCCCACTTCTCATCCCCAAAAGACAAACTCGGGCCTCTGCCTTCTCCGTGTGTAGCTCCCCACTCCCTTCAGCATGGAGCTGCGAGGCTCGGGGTTTGTGGAGAACCACAGGTGGGAAACCGAGGCTACTAATGGTGACCACAGAGAACAGACCAGCTCGGAGGGGGCGAGGAGGGCCGATGCACAATTTCTACGTTTGAATTTGTTGGGAACTTGGTGGGAGTCACAAGCTTGCAAGCCACAACCCACAAGCTTGCAAGGCACAACCCCAGCTATCCAGGACATGGGCTTCCCAAGATCACAAACCTCCGGGGACGGGGACGGCGCCTGCGCCGGCGAGCGAACGCCGGGCTGCCCCAACGCGAAGCACGGCGCATGCGCCCGGGAGGCGCGTCCGCACGGCTGGTCGGGGAGCGGGCGCAGCGGGAAGCCCGCGGAAAACCACGCGAAACCGGCAACGCTCCCGAGTCTGACCTGGTCGGACTCCGGGGGCCGCGAGGACTACGCCGCGCCCGAGAGCCACGCTGCTGCCCGGCCGCCGAGTCCGCGAAAACTACAGCTCCCGGCATGCCCCGGGGGGCAGCCTGCCCTGCTGCCTGACGCCGAGGGGACGCCGCTTCCGTTCCCCCCCACCTCCCCACGCCGGCGCAGCGGCAGTTCCCGCCGAGCCCCCAGCGCCGCTCCGGGTAGCTCCGGCACGGCGCGGCCCCGCTGCCGCTCCGTGCGTGCAACACGGACCCCGCCGTCCTCCTCGGGGCTTTCCCCGGGACCCGCCGGCCGACTACGCAGCCCCGCCACGGGGCCCGGTGAGCCCCCACCCCCGCGCGCCCGTTCTCTCAGCCGCCCTGTCAGCGCGCCCCCCCCCCCCACCCCACCCCACCCCACCCCACCCCCGCGCGCCCGTTCTCTCAGCCGCCCTGTCAGCGCCCCACCCCACCCCACCCCACCCCACCCCCGCGCGCACGTTCTCTCAGCCGCCCTGTGAGCCCCCAGGGCTCCCCCCAGGGCTCCCCCCCGGCCTCGGCACAGGCGGCCCCCACCTCCCCCGGGCCACCCCCGCCTCCGACGTTCGCGCTCCGAGGGGCGCCCGGCCCCGCTCACCTTCTCCCTCGGGGCAGCCGCAGCCCGGTCACTGCTCAGCTCCGCTCCTGCCTGGGCTCCCGGCGGCCCCTCCCCCGGCAGCCCCTCCCCTTGCCAGGGAGGGGGCGTCGCCATCAGCCTCTCACTGCCCGCACCTGCGGCTCCTCCAGCCCCGGCCCGCAGCTGTGGTACCGAAACCCGCAACCAAACCCCTCACCACCAAGGTGAAGTGAAGCAGCAGGCACTGCCTTGACTGAGTGACAGATGTCAAGAGTCATCTGATGTGGAAGAGGTGTTAACTGGGGTCAAAATACAGATTTTAATACCCATCTTATTTTAGTTCTAAGACTTGGCGATTGCCAGGTATCATCTTTTCGATTTCCCCAGGTCCACCCGCGAGCGAGGCCACAAGGGAGATTTCTTCCAGAGAGAGGATAGAGTTATTAAGTCTCAAGACCACGATTTGCTTTTCTCCTTCATGAAGAGGTGAGTGGGTCATATAGCATCACTAGTCACCCAAGCAGTTAAGCCTGAACTTTTCACCTGTCCTTTAATGCTGTCAACTCCAAGCTAAATTTTTCCTGTTATTAAGAGGGGACCAAAGATCATGTGAAGTATTATTATCCTTTCTACAAATACACCCCCATCTTAGAGCTTTAGCTACTAGAGAAGGTCTTGGGAGTTTGGGGTCAGAGGAGCTAGCTGCAAGTACAAACTTTCATACAGCTCTGTTTAGGATGTGTGATGTTTCTCTGGTTGTCTAAACCGGTCTAAATTTCCACAGATGGTCCCGACTCTGGGTGGCTCTAACAAGGATCCTGGAACTCCAGTAAGTTCTAAACATCGTTTTATATTTTAAACATGATCCCAAGTTCCTTTTTGCACTTGTCTCTACGGTTTTGGCAGCTGACAGCCCCGAGGGGTGCTTGTACAAGTTTCTCCCGAAGGGCGAGTAAATTAATTCTTTTGTCCGTGAGGTGGATGGTTTGGTAACGTTATAATTCACAACGCTATAATTCCTTCTTTCAAATTTAAAAAAAATAATTGCCTTTTAAATCCATCCAATTTAATCTGCTAAAATGATTCTCGTTGTTCTACCTCTTTTCTCAAGTTTTGGTTAAATTCAATGTCAGTATTCTCCACGGAACTAGATTTTCATCTGACTTTGGAATCGGAAAGGCAGGCTGTTACCGAGGTTAAATTCTGTGTCTTTACAAAACTTTGAATCAGTTACAAAACTAGATTATTTTTTTTAATTCAAATTACAAAACCGGTTAATATCAAGATGAATAGTTCAAACAATAATTGTTCCATTTTGTTTATCTCATGTTTAGAACCCCTCAAAAAAAACACATACACCCTCTAAACACACAAAAAGATTATTGCCCTCGACAATATTCCTAATAGCAACCCCAACATTATAAACTTTACACAACTGTTTTCCCAAATAGATAACGTGAAACTTACTTATAGATTTTCTGTTTTAAAGGGACAGTTTCTTTAGACTTCCAGTTTCTTGTTGGGTGCTTGCTTTATTCTCGAATAATGAAGCCAAGGTTCTTCTCCCAGACCTTTACTGCTACAAGTGTTGTTAAAATGACTCGATACGGTCCTTTCCACTTCTCGGTGATTTTATATATATTCAGTCTCCTGGTCGGAAGGGATGCGCTGCTACGTCCAGTTCTAAGGGTCCAGCTGTGGAGACATACTGACAAAGTTCTTGAAAAGAATTGCTTAAAGAAATCATAACACCTTTTAAAAACATATCTCCAAAGGCACTCAAGATACTCAGAACACAGGACTCTTGATATGGTCTTTCATACATTTCCTAAAGACTTGGCTTTTCTTTCTCTTCTGGCTATACTCCGATTCTTAATAGAGCCACGGGTAACGCTTTAACCCATGTGAGGAGTGAGGTTTCCTGACAAATTTTACTCGACAGTTGCTTAAGGATATAGTTCATTCTCTCTCTCTCTCTCTCTCTGTGCCCACACACTTGCTTGTGGTCTATGTGGGGTGTGATAGTCTCAATCCATAGATAATACTTGGCTCAACTTGTCTCATAATCTTTGCTATAAAATGAGGGCCATTGTCAGATGACATTCTTACAGGCACCCCATATTTTGGTATTATCTCTTTGAGCAAGACTTTGACTACTTCCCTTGCTTTGTTGGTGCGACAAGGGAAAGCCTTGGGCCACCCAGTAAAGATATCAACTAAAACTAGGACATATCCTTATTTTCAAGGCAATTCTATAAAATCAATTTGCTAATATTCTTCTAAAAAATTTCCTTATTTAATAATCCCAAAGATGATCTTATTACTGGTTCGGGGATAATTTTACATATACATTTCACATCCACTTATAATTGTTTAAACAATCTTTGTCATATTTCGCTTTCTGTTTCCCAGTATACTCTGTGATGTTCAATGGGGCATTTTCTCTTATTATTGTGGGTGGGACTATTATTCGACCTGTCGGTGTTACAGCCTATCCTGTTTCATTTTGTTAGCCTGCAATCTAATAATTAATTCTTCATCTTTTTCATTATAATTTGGAGTTTCTTTAGGCAATTTTATACCTTTCTCTGGAACTAGTGCTAGGATGCCTTTTTCTGCAGCCTCTTCAGCAGCTTTATCAGCCAGTCGGTTACCTGCGTTAGGACCGGTCTTACCTAACGGATGTGCTTTACAGTGCATCATCGTGACTGCTGTTGGTTTTTGAATGCTTTCTAACAATTTCAGTATTTGTTCTGCGTGCTGAACGGCGGTTCCTGGTGCAGATAACAGTCCTCTTTCTCCCCGTATCGCTCCATGCGCACGTACCACTCCAAAAGCATACTTTGAGTCTGTCCAAGTGTTGACTCGCTTTCCTTGACTTAGTTCCAGAGCTCGAGTAAGAGCTATCAATTCAGCCTTTTGGGCAGAGATCATCGAAGGCAAAGTTGGCAACGCAAGTACCTCCTCAGTAGTTATTGTCTATCTCGATAAAACGTTTTCCTTCACAGATGGAACCGCTTCCGTCGGCATATAGTTCCCAATCTGTTTCTTCTAGTGGCACATCTCAGAGATCCAGTCAGCTGGAGTAAACTCTTTCGATTGCCTGCAAGCAGTCACGTTCCAGTTCTCCTTTAACTCGGTCAGTTGTTGAAAACGCAACAGGGTTAACGGCGGTAGTAGTTTTTAGGTAAACATCATCTTGTTCCAGCAACAACACCACTTGGTATTTCAGCATTCTGCTAGGGGATAACCAGTGCCCCCCTTTCCGTTTTAGCACAACAGTTATCATATGGGAAACGTACAGTAATCCTTTCTCCTCAGGCGAACTTACGAGCTTCCTGGATCAGTAGCACAGTTGCAGCGACGGCTCTCGGACGACCAGAGCATCCCAGACTCACGTTATCCAATCGCTTCGAGAAGTAGGCCACAGCTCGCCCACTTGGCCCTAAATATTGGGCCAGGATACCCAGAGCTCTACCTCTTCTTTCACGAGCAGAAAGTTCAAGTGTCTCTTGTGAGATCTGGCAGACGCTAGGGCTGGCACCCCTATTACAGCCTGTTTCAATTCTTGGAAGGTAGCTTTCTCGGCATCGGTCCAATCCGTCGTTTGAGGTTTTGAGCTGCTCCTATAAAGGTCAGGCCAGCAAGCCACAATTTATAATCTACAGGTGACACCACTCGACCATTCCCGGAAATGCTTGTCATTCATTTTTTTAGTCTTAGGTTCGGGGAGACGACACATTGCCTCTTTTCTCTCAGTTCCCAATTGTCTCTGTCCTTTTAGGATTTTAAAACTCAAATTTAAGTTTCTTCTTTCTGGGTTATTTGGGTTTTTTTCTTTTGACACTCGATATCTACTGATTCCCAAAAAGTTCAAAAAGTTAAGAGTTAACTTTGTGCATTGTTCTTCCGTCTCAGCTACCATTAACAGATCGTCCATATATTTCAGCAAGATTTCTTGATTATTTTCTTTCTTCCAAATCTCTAATTCTCGTGCCAATTGATTTCCAAAAATGGTAAGACTATTCTTAAAGCCTTGAGGGAAGACTGTCCACGTATATCGTGTTTTTCTCCCAGTCTCAGGATTTTCCCATTCCAAAGCAAAAACCTCTTGACTATTGGGATCCAAGGGAATATAGAAAAAGGCATCTTTTCGGTCCAACACTGTGAACCATTCTCATTTCTCCGTTAGGGTTGTTAACAAAGTATAAGGATTTGCTATGACCGGATGAATACCTTGTACTATTTGATTTATTGCTCTGAGGAGGTCTTGAACTAATCTATCATCTTTTTCATCAGCCTTTTAAAAGGCAAGATCGGGGTGTTATATCTGGATTCACATTCTATTAACAATTTGTATCTTAAAAATTTTTGTATTACCATTACTAACTCTTTCCGACTTTCCGGTTTTAGGGGGTATTGTTTCATTCTTACCGGATTCGATCCTGGCTTTAAATCAACTCTCACAGGTTCTGCTTTTTGGATTTACCGGGAACTTCCCAGTCCAGACGACTGGAATGACAGCATTACACTTGGACCGGTATAATCTTCTGCTTTCGGTAAACATCCTGTTAACAACAAAGCCGCTGCTTCGATACGTTTAGTTTCTGGAATTAAAATTTTAAGCTCTCCATTTTTAAATTTAATTTCTGCCTCTAAGTTCTCAAATAGACCTCTCCTTAACAGGAGTTTAGGAGAATTTGGCACATACAAAAACTGCCGAGTGACCCATTGCTTTCCTAATTTCATTGTTAAAGATTTAAAGAAGGGTCTAGTTTCTCGTTCGCTTGTTGCACCAACACCACCAATTTCTTCAAAACTTAACTCTCCCTCTGAGGTATTTAAAACTGAAAAGGTGACTCTAGTGTCAACTCAAATTCAATTTTCTGTTCTCCCAGTTTAGCTGTAACCAGAGGTTCTGCTGGGAGACTCCCCTCCGGTCCCCGTCCGATACGTTCACTTAAAAAGAACAAATCTACATATGGCACTTTATTCCATTTACTCTCTCTCCTACAAAACAACAGTAATTGCAATATAGTATTGTAACTCAAAGTTCTGTTTGTTTACCATTTTTCCTGCAGTTCACCCCAACGTGCCAATAAACATCCCAGCGGTGATGTTTCTGGTAACTTTTCATCAGCAGTTCTATTTCCTGCACTCTTATTCTTAAACAATTTTGCTAATGCCATTATACTTATATACATTCAAATACCAAATACCAAACAAATGCAAACGACAGCTGTCCCAAATAATACACAAAGTCCAACCCAGCAATAGCTTTCGCTTATGACTTACGGGCAGACGCCTAGGCTTCCACTGCAGACGGCTACCCTCCAAGCCCCAACCCTGGGAAGCTTTCGCCGCGCCTCACGGGCAGGCTTTCCAAACAAATTCCAAAGAAGCAGCGCCTTACCTTTTTTCCAGGGAGCGCTGCGAGGAGCTTTGCGTGTCGAGGGTGACGGTTCTCCCCGAGAATACCTCGGTGCCGGCCGGAGCTCGATCGACACGCCATCTCGTCCAGTCTCACTCGCAAGGTCCCATCTGGGTCGCCAAAACCGTTACCGAAATCCAGAATAAAACTCCTTAACGCCAACGTGAAGTTAAGAAGCAGGCACTTTGTTTATCGCAGCGCTGGGGACACGGGAACCTCTGTCCTCCGGGATTCCCTGTGATTCCTTGCAGACGTCTCCTAGCGTCTTTTGGCCTTTTCTTATAAGGGCCGGAGATCCCAGGTAGCAGCCCCAGACTTGTCTAATGATGCTACCCTAGATGATTCTTCTCTTTTGCAGGAAGCTCTCTTCTCCGGGATCGACCCAAGACTCCTCCCAGGCGTCATCCCAGAATGTTTTGACCTCTGCGTTCGGGACCGGAGATCCCAGCTACCTGCTCCAGACTCCTCCAAGTAAGTAGCTCAAGACATTTTTCTTCTCCTGTAGAGAAATCTCTCAACTCCGACAGGCATCTGAGACTCCTCCCAGGCATCTCCCACAGTCTTCTATCCTCTGCTTTAACTACCTAAGGGGTCAGGTAGAAGCCCCAGACTCCTCCAAGGAAGCTACCGTTGAGGTTTTTTTCTTTTTTGGAGGAACCTCTGCCGTCCAGGATCCCCTGTGATTCCTTCCAGACGTCTCCTAGCGTCTTTTGGCCTTTTCTTATAAGGACCGGAGATCACAGATAGCAGCCCCAGACTTGTCTAATGAGGCTACCCTAGATGATTCTTTTCTTTTGCAGGAAGCTCTCTTCTCCGGGATCGACCCAAGACTCCTCCCAGGCGTCATCCCAGAACGTTTTGACCTCTGCGTTCGGGACCGGAGATCCCATCTACCTGCCCCAGACTCCTCCAAGTAAGTAGCTCGAGACATTTTTGTTCTCCTGTAGAGAAATCTCTCAACTCCGACAGGCACCTGAGACTCCTCCCAGGCATCTCCCACAGTCTTCTGTCCTCTGCTTTACCTACTAAGGGGTCAGGTTGAAGCCCCAGACTCCTCCTAGGAAGCTACCGTTGAGGTTTTTTTCTTTTTTGGAGGAACCTGTGCCCTCCGGGATCCCCTGTGATTCCATCCAGACGTCTCCTAGCGTCTTTTGGCCTTTTCTTATAAGGACCGGAGATCCCAGGTAGCAGCCCCAGACTTGACTAACGAGGCTACCCTAGATGATTCTTCTCTTTTGCAGGAAGCTCTCTTCTCCGGGATCGACCCAAGACTCCTCCCAGGCGTCATCCCAGAACGTTTTGACCTCTGCGTTCGGGACCGGAGATCCCATCTACCTGCCCCAGACTCCTCCAAGTAAGTAGCTCGAGACATTTTTGTTCTCCTGTAGAGAAATCTCTCAACTCCGACAGGCACCTGAGACTCCTCCCAGGCATCTCCCAGAGTCTTCTGTCCTCTGCTTTACCTACCTAAGGGGACAGGTAGAAGCCCCAGACTCCTCCAAGGAAGCTACCGTTGAGGTTTTTTTCTTTTTTGGAGGAACCTCTGCCGTCCGGGATCCCCTGTGATTCCATCCAGACGTCTCCTAGAGTCTTTTGGCCTTTTCTTATAAGGACCGGAGATCCCAGGTAGCAGCCCCAGACTTGACTAACGAGGCTACCCTAGATGATTCTTCTCTTTTGCAGGAAGCTCTCTTCTCCAGGATCGACCAAGACTCCTCCCAGGGGTCATCCGAGAACGTTTTGACCTCTGCGTTCGGGACCGGAGATCCCATCTACCTGCCCCAGACTCCTCCAAGTAAGTAGCTCAAGACATTTTTGTTCTCCTGTAGAGAAATCTCTCAACTCCGACAGGCACCTGAGACTCCTCCCAGGCATCTCCCACAGTCTTCTGTCCTCTGCTTTACCTACTAAGGGGTCAGGTTGAAGCCCCAGACTCCTCCTAGGAAGCTACCGTTGACGTTTTTTCTTGTTTTCGAGGAGCCTCTGCCCTCTGGGATCCCCTGTGATTCCTTCCAGACGTCTCCTAGCGTCTTTTGGCCTTTTCTTATAAGGACCGGAGATCCCAGGTAGCAGCCCCAGACTTGACTAATGAGGCTACCCTAGATGATTCTTTTCTTTTGCAGGAAGCTCTCTTCTCCAGGATCGACCCAAGACTCCTCCCAGGCATCATCCCATAATGTTTTGACCTCTGTGTTCGGGACCGGAGATCCCATCTACCTGCCCCAGACTCCTCCAAGTAAGTAGCTCGAGACATTTTTGTTCTCCTGTAGAGAAATCTCTCAACTCCGACAGGCACCTGAGACTCCTCCCAGGCATCTCCCACAGTCTTCTGTCCTCTGCTTTACCTACTAAGGGGTCAGGTTGAAGCCCCAGACTCCTCCTAGGAAGCTACCGTTGAGGTTTTTTTCTTTTTTGGAGGAACCTGTGCCCTCCGGGATCCCCTGTGATTCCTTCCAGACGTCTCCTAGCGTCTTTTGGCCTTTTCTTATAAGGACCGGAGATCCCAGGTAGCAGCCCCAGACTTGACCAATGAGGCTACCCTAGATGATTCTTCTCTTTTGCAGGAAGCTCTCTTCTCCGGGATCGACCCAAGACTCCAAGACAAGCAGGTGAAGGAAGCCTTGCTGAAGCTTTAGAGAAGGAAGAGGGTCTTTCATTCCGTCTAGCTGGCGCTCTAGGCTTTCACCTGTCTCCTGTCTTTCTGCTCTTTCTTCTTGAGCTCTTGGGGTATTTGTCACGGAAGGTTAAGTGGTTAAAAGTGTCCTGGTTTCAGCTTGGATAGAGTTAACTGTCTTCCTAGTAGCTGGTACAGTGCTATGTTTTGAGTTCAGTATGCAAAGAACCTTGATAACACTGATGTTTGCAGTTGTTGCCGAGGAGTGTTTAGATAAAGTCAAGGATTTTTCAGCTTCTCATGCCCAGCCAGCGAGAAAGCTGGAGGGGCACAAGAACTTGGCACAGGACACAGCCAGGGCACCTGACCCAAACTGGCCAACAGGGTATTCCATACCATGCGACATCCCATCTAGTATAGGAACTGGGGAGTGGGGGGGGGAATCGCTGCTCGGGGACTAGCTGGGTGTGAATGGTGGGTGGTGAGCGATTGCACTGCGCATCATTTGTACATTCCGATCCTTTTGTTATTGCTGTTGTCATTTTATTAGTATTATCATTATTAGTTTCTTACTTTCTGTTCTATTAAACCGTGCTTATCTCAACCCACGAGTTTTACTTCTTTTTCTGGATTTTCTCCCCCATCCCACTGGGTGGGGGGGGAGTGAGTGAGCGGCTGGGTGGTGCTTAGTTGCTGGCTGGGGTTAAACCATGATAGAGACAGAGTCACAGCAGCACAGAATGGATGCTGAAAGAGACCTCTAGAGATCATCCAGCCCACCTCGGCTGCTTGAGCAGGGCCAGCTGCAGCAGGCTGTGAGTCTGCTTCTCGAAGGTTCTATTGGCTGCGTTGCTCCCAGGTTGTGGAGCTCGCATGGCAAATGGGCAATGAAGAGGGATGAAGTTTCCAGGCACTTTCTGGCCGGTGCAGTGATTTTTTCTACTCTTAAAAACTCAGTTGGGCTCAGCACAGCAAGGAGCCACAGCAAGGTCTTCAGTGCCTGCACTGGAAACTCTGCGTATACTCCGGCCAGGGAGCACCGCAGACACCCTTCCCTCCACGGGCCCCCAGTTTCCAAGAGAGCCCATGCCTCCAGCGGGTCCCAAGCGCCCTACCCAGGCAGGAGCACGGCACAGACCAGTGCGTTTAAAGCTTCTCCCGGAGGAGCCCGTGCAGCCCGAGTCGTTGAAGAGGGCGGTAGCTGGGAGCCTTGTGGAGGATGTCCTGAGGAGGTGTGCGGCTCCAGGGCCACAGAGCCCCCAGGCAGAGAATAAAGAGTTTGCTCCCAAGGGCTTGCTTGTGCCTACATTTATTGATGCCAGGCCATACTGTGTCTGGGTGTTTTCCCTGCAAAGTTTTCCCTCGTCTTCCTCCCTCCTACAGCCTCGGTCAGGCCAAGACCCAGTTCTACAGGGAATCTTAAGTAGGGACGAGAAAAGGAGTCAATGTTTCTGCCTTGTTTAGAAAGCTTTGTGGCTGGGCTATTGGAGGGGCTGGTCCAGCTCTGTAAAGCTGTACTCATGCCTTCTGTGAGTCCCATAGGTGGGCGCTGTTGAAGGCTGCGCCTTGTTCTGTGCGTTTATTCTCTCGTCCCCTCACGACCTCCTGATGGGCCTTGGGGTTCCTACCCAGGCCCGTTGGTAGTCCTGTGTCGCGGTAGAGACGGACACGACAAGTAACAGATCATGCAAAATGGCTCCTTTATTGTTCTAACACACCTTTTTATCCCCTACTTCAGAGTATGTGTTAGTAGATGATTGGTTTAGTTAGTAACGGTTCTTCTTATCGCTATCTTGTTTTTGTACCGCTCTTCTCGGATCTTCCCAGACTTTCAAGGATACACTACAAGCTGCTCAAGGTCGCGCTGTTCTCGAACTGTCAGGCATTTTGTAGACCCGTTGCATCCCCCGACAGTCCTGTCTGTGTCGCAACAAGGGACTGGCCTTCAAAATGAGGCTTTGGGCCCTAAGAGAAGGGTTTGGAGCATAAAAATGAGGGTTTGGAAACTCAGGATGTGGCTTGGACCCTGAAAACGACTGGCTGGATCCTAAAAATGAGGCTTTGGAGACTGAAAATGGGAGTTCGGCAACTAAAAAAGTGGCCTTGGGCTCTAAAAAGGAGACTTTGCCAACTGCAAGGGAGCCCGTGGACCCTCAAAATGGGGGTTTGGAGCCTGAAATGGGGCTCTGGAAGCCAAAACTAAGACTTTGGGAAGGGAAAACGAGGCTTTCTGCCCTGTAAGTGTAACTTTGGAGCCTAAAAGCGTGGCTTTGTGCCTTAAAGCTGAGGGTTTAAACCCTCCAAGTGAAACTGCGGGCCCTAAAGAACAGCTATGGGTCATAAAAGGCCAAATGGTTTGGACCAGAACAATGAGGAGTTTGGCCCTCCAGATGAGGCTTTGGGCACTAAAAATGGTGGGGGAGATGCTACATGTGACCCTTTGGGCTCTGCAAAGGAGGGGAACCTATTGGTGTCGATAGGGCCCTAAGACATGAGGCTTTGGTCCCAAAGAGAGGGCTTGGGTCACTCCAGGGGAGGCCCTCAGCTGTTAAAAGAGGCCTTTGGACCCTCCAGTGGAGGGTTTGGGCCCTAAGAGTGGGGCTTTGGAAATGAAACTGAGGCTTTGAACCCTGCATTAGGTTTTGTGCCTTCAAGGGATGCTTCAGTACCAAAAACGAGGGCTTTGCGCCCTAGAAATGGGTCTTTGGAAGCTCCAAATGAGGGGTTGTGCGTTAAACAAGAGATGCCTTGCACCCCAGATGAGGAGCTTGGCCTCTAAAATGAGGCTTTGGGCCCTCCAATTGAATATTTGGACCCTCAAAATGAGGCCTTGGGCTCTCCCTAGTTGCAGACTGGATCCTAAAAATGAGCCTGTGGTCCCTGGAAAGGAGGCTCTCTTCCCTGAAGAGGAGGTTTTGGAAGGTAAAGAATGAGGCTTGGGGCTCTAACAGTGGGGTTTGTGCTGTAAAAGGAAGGCTTGGGCCTTACAAATGGGTATTTGGGCCCCTGCAATGAGGCTTCAGGACCCTAAAAATGAAGGGGTGGATTGTGGAAACGATTCTTTGGACCCCGAAAATGAGGCATTGGGCCCTAAAACTGAGGTTCGGAGCCTCAAAATTTGAGTTTAGAAACAAGGTTGCGGAGCCTGAAATGGGGCTCTGGAGTTTATAAATAAAGCTTTGGACCATCAAAATGAGGATTTGTTCACAAAAAAGAAGGGTTGGGACGTGAAAAGGAGTATTTGGACAGTCAAAACAAGGCTTTGGGACAGAAAAATGTGTACTTGGGCCTTATAAACGAAGCTGTGTACTCTAAAAAGTGGCCTTCAGTCCTAAAGCGTTCAGTCTTCTATTGGGATGCTCCCTGTGGGACAGGAGGACAATTGCTTTGAGCTGCCTCTATTTCAGGAAGGATTACCTACATTTGCCTTCCATCTGAAATACTGCTTAGTGCAACTTGTTGGGTTGTTTGTTTTTTTTAAAATTGGGGAAGTGTGTGTGAACAGCTGAGTGCTAGTATACAGTGAATTACCTTCCCCTGCTGAGAGTAAATGGGTTTAGGAATAAAAATACCCGTTTTGTATTACAAAAATTGGTTCCCTTGAAGATGCAAGTGCTAACTGATGGACTCCTGGCTGACAAAATCTCTTCCCAGCTTGCTTAAACATTAAACAGCCTTCACAGTGGCGTTCAGATGATCTCGTGTGATTTCTTGCAATTAATCATGGTTGACTGAAGCGTACCACTAAAGCATAGTAATGTGTTTTGGTTGTTAAAAAGTAGGAGGAGAAGTTCATGGAGACATCTTCTGTGTCGGGTTTCAATGAGTTCAAGCTATTGTTGTGTCCGGTTGAGAGTTTCTGATGTTATTTTTCCCTCTTTCGGAGGGGGGTGAACATGCCCATCTCGCCCTCCAGGAGCAAGGATGCCATCTCAAGCCCATGCCACCCTCAAAGCTTGCGTCCTGGAGTTGAGCGTGGAGGGGCATCACCCCACGAAGGTTTGGTGTGTTGTAGCAGTCGGTGCTGTGAGGTGGGTGGCAGTGGGGTGGAAGCAGCTGTTGGGGGTTCCGTCATTTGCATAGCCCAGCCCCCCCCGCATGCTTCAGAATGTTGGGGTCCCTGTGGCAGTTTTTGAATGGTCCCTCCCAGTTGGGTCAACGGACCCAGCGCAGCCAGAAGATCCCGTTGGAGCTCCTCTCTCTGGCATAAATCCCTCGGCGTTTGGGCTTGAGAAGAGGTAAAGTTGGAATCTGCAGATCTCCTTAGGTGACCTTCAGGAGCTGTGGGCTGTGGGTGGGGACTGGCTCTCTGTCTCTGGTCCAGCGACTGGTGTCATTGCTCATAGGAAGAGCTTTACCAGGCGACTCTGCCGTTTCCCTTCTTCTGGGGGTTACGGGAGCCGTTTTGGAGGTGAGGGAGATGTGAATTCCCGGTCTTGAGCCAACCTGGATGGAGCAGAGGTGGACTGTGATTTGTCTGACCTCAACAGTGTATCTGTAACGCAGTTGCAATCATCTCTGCCTGCACGACTGGCATGAGGTCCTGTTTTATTTTAAAGGAGACGTAGTGAATAAAATCAGTGAATCTAATGGGCGGTCTTTCTGACCAAATATATAAATGTTTATTTAGGATAAGATAAACGGTCCCTTGAAGCACTGGTTACACGGACTTAACTCTGTGTTGCCTAAAAATGGGACCAAGTTTGGCTCGGCCGTGGGCGTCTACATTAGAGACATCCACGTTTAGTCAGATGAATCACACCCCAGTCTCCTGTGTTCCTCATCAGGTCTCTGGCAACTCTGCTGTTAGCCCTTACTGAAGCCAAGTACAGTCTCTCATTGATTGATAGATTGATTTTAACAGAAAGGAAAGTCAGTCTTAGACATTTGGTTGCGGAAGAAAGTTTGTGTTTGAAGATCGTGCTTGGATCTTTGAGTAGGTCTAATTAGATGCCTTTTCCTCTTTGCTTCATCCCTGATAAGCTTAGGCACTCTCTGTTTGTCCTGTTTCGGAGGACCACTGCCCAAGGCGCGTAGCATTGCACAGGGAGATGCTGCATCTCATTTTGCACTGTGAGTCTTGTTAAGTCATCAGGAATGAAGTACTTTTAGGAGATAAGCTAACTAAATTGCACTCAAGTGAAAAAAGTGCTCTATAACTCCCGAGAAATAGTACTGGATTATAATGAAAACAGAAGTATTTTGAGCAAAAGATGCTTAAAAAGTTAGGTAAAAATGAAGAGCACGGTGCAATTTTTTTAGTTTGGGTTTTTATACATTTTTGATTTAAAGTTTGAATGTAAACAAATCTGCTTGAATTGATGTGGAAAAGATGCTCAAATTGACAAGTATTTCTTTCAAACAAGAATAAGCAAAGTAGCAGCTAGAGAGAGTGTTTTGGCTTTAAAGTGTTTTGTATTTGTGAACCCAAATCTCCAGGCTGCTGGGCAGGGTGAGACCTGTGCCAGCCAATTCATCTTTTAGCTCCAAGTGCCTTTTGATAGAGATGCAGGTCTCCTGGGGATTGTGGGGACGTGCTCCTGCATCTGGAAAAGATGGCTGAGTTCCTGGTGTAAGAAGGGCACTGGGGTTTAGAGGTCAGAGCTGAGGCAGGTATGGAAGATGGCAATAGCTGTGATCATTAGTGCAAAAAATTTATTTTTGTATATTCAAGCAGGTTTTTTTCTCTCCTCTGCTAATCCAGTGTGGAATATGAGCCAATAAAGAGAAACCGACGCTGTACACGCTGGACACACTTAAGTATTTGTTTTAAAATAGGTGTGAGGTCAAGCTAGAACGTGCTTTGCAATTGGTGTATTTACTGCAGCAAATTTTCTGCTCTTCCTGGCCGTCTTCTGTGGTTTTCAGCCTGCTTCACCTCCACAGAAAGAGATACCATGCGTATGAAAGAGCCGGTTATGCGTCTTCCCTTAGGAGATATTTTTTTGTGCTCTGCTCTTGAGTTACGATCTGAATTATTTATGCCAACATTTCAAATAGCTTTTGGATTCCCTGGTTAAAGTATTCTGAACCTACCCCAGCTACATGTTACAATGCACAAGTCCCACCAACCATCAGTTTTTATTTCATGTCATTTGTCATGAAGTAACACACATTGCAGCCAGAATGCTGTGTTGCTGTTCCATGTTTTTTTTTACAGTAGTTTTCCAGCTGTATTCCTCGTCCCCATGATAAAGAGTGTTGCCAGTATTTCTTTTTATCTTAGAATACACATGGTAAGGATGGTTGCTGGATGTCTCATCCTTTTTAAGGCTGTGAAGGCATGCTCTGACAAGGCCTTTTCCCAGACCCAGGTATTCAGGGATGCAAGGTGTGCCTATCCCCATCAGCTCTGTGAAGGATGTAAGAGAGATTGTGCGCCTGAAGGTTGAATGATGCTTCTGTGTTAGAAGCTGAATTTCCACAAGCAAAAAACAGCTTCCCCGACTCTTTAAGCTGTGTGTCCTTTTAATGCTGCAAAAATGTAAATAATGATCCTTGCGTACATCTTTCTCAATTAAATGTACAGTGGATGTCTTCTCGTTCAGCTAGTCTGGAGCTTAAAAAGCAGCTTAAAAATACTGGACAGGGTAATTTTTGGTGGACATGGCCAGAGCCTGCTTGGAAGAAAATTGGATTGGTTACACCAGTCTTTATGTGAGGCCCAAAGAGAGCCTAAGGTTTTGAGTGCCCTAGAATGCTCTTTTCAAGTAGGTTAACAGGCACATATACACCCTGTAATGACGTAAGGACTCCCCAGAACATCATCAGGACAGCTATATTTTATGCAAGCCCCTGTTTTCATGCAACCTCAGCTAGCGTT
Organism: Astur gentilis; assembly: GCF_929443795.1. NCBI lineage: Eukaryota > Metazoa > Chordata > Aves > Accipitriformes > Accipitridae > Astur > Astur gentilis. The sequence goes on from NW_026061068.1 coordinate 65,774, forward strand.
GTGCTGCTCTTTGCAGGGTCGGGTGAGCGGTGTTGTCTTTGGCTGTGTGGGCTTAAATGTGTTTCTAATGTGCGTGTCAAATAATTGCCTGTTAAACAGACTGCCAGTGTGGCTGACGCCAGTACTTCCGAAGAAGGTGAAATAAAAGCTTTGAAGATAGGGTCCTGCTGCGAATACGACCCAGTCAAGTAAGTGTTGATTGTGTCCCATCTGATCTTTGCAGATCGTGGAAAAATTGCAGAGATGTTTGTTTTAACGAGAGAGACACATGCCTACCTCTTTGGTTTTCTCTCCCAAACCATTTAGTTACCTGAAGAAACCCTTGGGTCCGCTCCGCCATCATCTACTTGCTTTCACTGCGGAAAACGTGGCCACTACATAAAGAACTGCCCGACAAATGGGGTAAGATTGTGGGGGACTTGTGGTGTTACTTAGTTTTTAATTGTTTTGCCTTGGCAGTTACGTAACAAATACATGAATCCTCATATTAAGAATTGTTTCTGTTGGGGTGAAATGCAGAGGTTGTATGGCAATGTTGCAAAGGCCTTCAAAATTCCAGGGGAAGCTGGAATTAGAAGTGTGAAATTTTCTTTTTCCTAGGTCGTAGACATTCAATATATCCATAGGTCTTTCTGGGTGAACACTCGTGCATGTTTTTATATCTTTCAGTATTAGTGGAAATGTTTCTGTTTTCCACTCTTCTTAATGGCAGTTCACAGTTTTTATTATTTTGTACAAAACCAAGACATTTCTCTCTGCCCCATCTATTGAATATTTGCGTGTTTTAATTGCACTAAGTCCCTGGTTGAGTATTGATGCCATTTAACCGTAGTCACTGAAAGCTCATTTTGCTTCTGTTTTATGTTTCAAAGGCTTCTTGCCAAGTCTAACAGATGGCTGTTGGACTGAGATTTCCTCCCCCTCTGACTTTTCTGAAATCCCATGTGTGAAACAGGCTGAAGTTTTCCTGTTGCTATACAGTGAGAAAATACTGCCGTGTGCTGACAGGAGTGGCTCTTTTAAAATGACCGTGGTAGCACTTCTGGTTTTCCGTCCTGGATCTCCTTTTGTAGAAGCTGTAACATCGACTTCTTGCTTTTATAAAATGTAATTGCTCGGAGACTAACGTTATGCTGAGCCTGCAATTTACATGTATCCTCTGGCAAAGGAGAGGTGGGATTCATTTCACCTGCTTTCTAGCTGTGAAAAGATTAATTTTCTAGTCTGAGCTTCTTTCTTAGTTGCTCCAATGAATGGGAGAGTTCTGCAGAAGGAAGATTGTTCCTCCCTCCCTCTTCTAGTGTTGTGGCTATAGAAAAGTAGTTTAAACTAAGCGCCTACCTTTTAGGAGGCTCATGTGGAGCGAGAAGAATTCCATCTCTTCTCTTGCTTTGAGAAAATGCAAAGCTTGGAAAAGTTTTCCTCTACCCATCTTTAACTCGTTTCTTTTTCCTTCCCCACCCCTCCTCCAGGGAAGCTTATGCTAGAGGAAGGATGGAGAAGCCTCCCTTTTTACCAGAGGAGCCGTCTTCTTCTTCCTCCTCCTCCTCCTCCTCCTCCTCTTCCTCCACCTCAGATGCTCCCGTTCCAGATGAGTTGTCATGTCTCATCTGTAAGGACATAATGACTGATGCAGCTGTTATTCCCTGCTGTGGCAACAGTTATTGTGACAAATGTAAGTGTTACACCCGTGTTTGTTAATTCTAAACATCACATCTGATTTTCTGAAAGCAGAAAGAGGAGGGAACAAAATTACTTTGCTACCAGTTCTATTTTATGCTGAAGTATACCCTGGACGGGAAAGGGCTCTTCTGGTATCAAGGGCGAAAAAAGCCAGGAAGCCTTTTCCCCTTTTTAGGTATCTAGTTAAGTCTTCTTTACAAGCGGAAGGACGAGTATGAGGAGAGTGGCTAACTGTGCAGGGGATTACAGTATTAGACACTGAATGCTTTTAGTTGGTCCACAGCCCTTTGTCTCATACAAAATTATATAGCCGACTCTGGTGACTTAGAGTGGTCTGCAACAAACGGATAGTTAGCCATTTAATCCACATTCTTCTCCACGGGAGAGTTGGTTAAAACCTTCAGAACTCGAACCTCCTAATGGTTTTTTGAACCTATTAATGAGGTTTTTTTGAAACATGTTTTGTTCATTAACCTTGAGGTTGGGGACTTCTCGCTGTACTAGATAGTGGGGAAAAAGACTAGCTGCAACATCAAGACACAGCCTATGCTACATCTGCAGATGTTCCAATGGTGAAATACAAAACTGTATAGTTATTTGCTGCATACTAGAAATTTTTTACACTATTGAACATTTATAGCTTCATGCTCTCAGTTCAAGACTATATTCACCTATTAATCATAGACATGTCTTTATGATTGGTGAGAACCCCTAAAACTTCCTTAGTTTGGCTAAATACTGTTTTGATTATTCTAATTCTATGCAGGTATTAGAACAGCATTACTGGAATCTGAGGAACATATATGCCCAACGTGTCAGGAGACAGATGTTTCACCTGATGCTTTAATTCCCAACAAGTGCATAGGCCAGGTAACATGACGACTTTTACATAAAGTGCTTGTAAGAAAAGGCTCTTTGTAAAAAGCGGAAAGGGAAGAAAATATTAATTTACATCTCCTTAAGCAAGGCGTAATTTGATAAGGCTAAATTGACTTTTCAAATGCACTGTTTGCTGCTGTCACAGAAGCTTACGACTCTTTAGAGATGATCTGGCAAATTCGGGTCCCGCTCTTACTGAACACGATTGCCTCGCTTTCACATTTGGCGTTAACGCTGAAGTACTTGAAATACAGGTCCTCTGAGCTACCAGTCATTAGTATCAGTGTTCAATGTGACGTGTTCATACATCTGTATGTTGGTTTCTTTGAGGATTGATGGCATTTACGGAATACATGAGTAATTTTCCTCTGTGAAGGCTTCTGTTCGTATATCTGCTGAAGTTCCATCGTAGCTTCTTGTAAATGCTTTTCTCCCTCTAGGCTGTGAACAACTTCAAAAATGGAACTAGCTACACAAAAAGGCTCCATCAGCAGATTCAGCAGCAACAGCAGCAGCAGCAGCAGCCGCCACCGCCTCCACCACCACCCATGACTGTTAGACCTCCCGCTGTTCTGGTGAGTGCCGCTGAACCATCTACATCTTCCTCTCTGTCAGTCAGCAGTTTGTTGGAAGAGAAGGTAAGCTTTATTTCAACATATGCAGTGATTCTTATATTGTAGTAGAGCTTCTTTTCCAACTGTCTGCGTTTATTCACAAGGGCTGTCGGCTTCCTGTGCGAAGACAAGCAGCATTAGCAAGTCGTCTGGGCCCCCAAGGACAGTCAATACCCACCACTGGTAAGGAACTGTAACTTTAGAATTCCTTTCAAAACATTATCTTCAGATAAACTGCATGGGATTTTTTGCTTTTTCCTCTCTCCACTCCAAAAGGTCATCCGGGGAGAGGCAGTACAATTGGCTCAGCAGGTGGCAGACCAGGCTGGGAACTGTAAGTATTATATAGAAATTCAATGTATTACTACTTGTAAGCTGTTAAACGAGGCCGTAGCACTTGACTTCTGCAACGGCTGATTCATAGTGAAGTACGTATGCACAGATAGTTGTGGAGAATACAAGTGGTCGTTAATTTTTCAATGGCCTAATTTGAACTGGCTTTAACAAAGGGGATCTGTGCTTGCAGTGAAATTATTTAAAATAAACCTCCAGCACCTGATTGAGAAGAGGACTCTGACAAAGGAAGTCTTTTTTGAGGAAACCAGAATTACCTATCAAAATTAAATACAGTTAAAGGATCAAGTGGAAAGGCACCCTTTTGGTTCCTGGCTGAACAGGACTGTAGAAATTGATTTCCCAGTAGGAGTCAGCCTCCACATTCTTTTTTTCTAACAACTTAGTTGATGCTGATTGAGCAAATTCTTGGAAAAGTCAACACTGCTCTGTTATGACCATTTTGAATGTCTTCAATGTAGTCAGCCCAAATAGCCAAGCTGCTTTCTCTCAGTTGGCGAGAGAGGAGTCTGTTTTATCTGTGACTGCAGGGTCAGGTCAGTCCTTCCTTTTAGTATATATGTGTTCTAGATAGGTAGATTGTAAGGGTGCCCTGTGTTTATAAAATCTTAAGATAAATCAAAACAAACCCCAGGATCCATCCCACAGATTGTCTAAAATCTCCAATCAAGTAAGCAGGAGAATAACAAGTCGGGGACAAGAGCAGGCCAAATACATCATGGTGAGGCAACGATGTAGGAAGCGTACGTGGAAGAAGATGAAAGAAGTTTGGGAGAAGATGAGTTACTATCTGTGCAGTACGTTGCAGATCAGAAGCGTGAAGAAGTGTGGGCACATGCGAGATGGGAGTCTCTTTTAAGCCTGGGCAGCCTCCATCCACAGTCGCAAAGCTGAGTCTGAGGAGAGCAGACTGAGGGAAGTGTTGGGGGTGAGGATGTGGAAGGCAAGTAGGAGGGTCAAGAAATGAGTGTAGTCTCAAATGAACAGAGAGCAGGGAGAAAAAGGCTTCAGTTCAGAACAAGAAGTGCTTGCCACCACACTCCCGCTTCATTGGCTTTCCTTCTGTATTTGTTATGAAAATGGTATCATAAGAAGGAAAATACTTATTAGGAATATTTTGACTTATGAAGTGGAAGTTGACATGCCTATAAAGAAGGCAAGGCAAATTAGGTCAGGGCCTAGTTACACTTGAAAGTAAACAGCCGTTCTGACTGGGGAGAGTAGTTCATAGGACTACAGTCCTAATACCACCCCCCCACCCCCGCCAGCTTTTTGGAAAACGCCTAGAAAAAAAAGTTTGAAAAATGAGCTCATAGAGAAGGGGGGTGGGGGAGCCCACTAGGTGACTAAAAGCTACGTCTGTAGTTGGACAAAGCTACTCTGCGAGAGAGAAATCCATCTTCCCTCAGTGGCAGAGTAAAGGCAACAATTAGAAATCAGGAGTTGTAATAAGCTATCTTTTTAAAATCAAGTGTTGAGGCTGTCCTTTGAGCATTTCCTCATCCCATTCCAGCCAAAGTGGGTCAGATACCTTAAATAGTTCTAAGCGTCTCTTGACTAACCCAGCTCAGATTTGAAGCCATCCATTTGTGAAGTAGGAAAATAGCCGGTTTGAATAATGCCATCATTAATCCCTGTAGCCTTAGGGTCTGGATATGGACTCTTTGACAAGCATGATGAGTTGTAGAGACCTTTTTAATGGGTGTCCCCCTTTTGCTACTAGTGTTTCTGTAGAGACCCTTGATCCATTAAGTACAGTTCTTACCTCCGGTGCCCCTCCTTTCTCTCTCCTGGTTTCAGCTGGTAATGCTCTGCCTGACTGGGCAGTGAGCTAGCGAAAGCAGATTTGAGCACCTTCTACAAGCAGAGCTTAACTTGTGCTGCTCTGCGTGCTGATGTACATCTCTTGGATTTAGATTAAACCAGATGTATGTAGAGCTAAGCCTCTGAGCTATAAAAGTGGAACGCTGTGTTAAGAGCACAAGGCTCTGCTAGCAACGTTAGCTGCAGATTGGTTGATGTTTTCCTTCATCCTCTTCCATAGACAAAACCAAGGTAATGCTGAATTTACTGCAACAACTCTGTTTAACAGACCACTTTGTCCCTGCTCTGCAATCAACTCTAATGTCCTTTCAGAATCAGTAGAAGCACAGCCAATACATTGAACTAAAAGAAGCCAGTGTTAAATTGTCTTGTTTAATGTGATCGGGAAGCTGATGGGAATAACCTTAAGTCAAAAGTGCTGTGAAACTGAAATGGGTCCAAAAAAACTTGTGCTGTACATAGTGTCGCCCTTAGTGGATTTCAAACCTTTTCATTTCCTGGCGATCAGTTCCAACTGTCTAGCGCAATGCAAATAAGCTGTCTTCAGATAGTAGCAACTTGGATCTTTTCTTATATCCACAAGTGATTTTTAAAGAAGTTGCTTCTAAGTTAGGTCAAGTTATCTAAAAACCATAAGCAGGATCTTTCTTCCCTCATTTATATTAATGCTGGGCAAAAGGGCAGAAGCTGATTTGGAAACCTGTAAGTGGAAGGGTGTTTTGCAGTAAGGTGGTGGTTGTTGTTTTGTTGGGTTTTGTTTTTCTCTTTTGTGGAGTCTTCGGTATTTTATTTTCTCCCCCAGTACTCCTAGGCTGCAGAACCAGCCTCCAAGGCACTATGGAATGACTTCTGCAATTAGCTTGGCTCCTCCTACGGATAGAGATTCCATTCATACTCAGAAGCTGCTTGAAGCGATGAAAGCATTGGGGGTATTTGAAGAGGAGGAAGAACTGAATCACAGGTATAACAAGACTGTAAAATTTGTTAATGTCCTGGGGTTTTTTTAGGGCAAACTTAACATGAGTTTTCTTTACAGGCTGGTCGTTCTTGGCAGACTGAATAACTTGGTCAAAGAATGGATTTCAGAACTTGGTGAGAGCCAGGTAAGGTTTTTTGATAGGTTCTTATCAAAACAGCTGAAGCCTTTTAGTTTCTTTCAAAGGCGATACTACTAGGATTTATGCTAAAGTTCAACATTTAACTTCCTTCTTAAGTATCAAGGAGATCTGTAGTAAGAGCCATTGAAATAATGTATAAAAGATCCTTTAGATGAAGACCTTCAAGTCCTTGGGGCACTGAATAAGTTTGTGAAGTGGCTCTGTCAGTTGACTTGTAGCGGTTAACAAAGCTGAAACAAGACATTGTGGGGGGAGACAGATGGTAACAGGGCAGTAAACTTGCCCCAGACAGCCTACAGCACTCAATCTAGTTTGAAATTATTACTCTAGACTTGCCTTTGGTATGGCTCTTAGATGGTGTTCATTTATGTGGGTCTGCTGCAGGGAAGACTGATAATAGGTCTTTGTTTAAACTGATGAAGCGACTGCTACATTACCTACCTTTTTTGTTGTTGTTGTTGTTTGTGAGTTGCCAGGACTCCCTTCAGAAAAACAGAATCAGTCTATTAGACTAACAACTCAGTATGGGAGGGAGAAGACATTGTTTATGGAGGCTGCTGTAGTCTTTCTAAGTAACTTCTATGCTAGTTAAACTTGCACGTAGGTCAACGTGTATCTTCTGTTCTCCAGAAAACTCTTTCTCTTCTACCCACAGAATCTTCCCCCTTCAGTAGTAGCAAATGTTGGTGGCAAAATATTTACATTTGGTTCTTACAGGCTTGGAGTACACACTAAAGGTAAACTTTTGGTGTCTGGTCATAGTTGTAATGTTTGAAAGTGTCTTCCAACAGTAACAGAACAAATGGCATCTCTTTGCAGGTGCTGACATAGACGTGGCTTGTGTTGCTCCTAGACATGTAGAAAGATCGGATTTCTTTCAGTCGTTCTTTGAAAAACTGAAACGTCAGGAGGAAATAAAAAACCTAAGAGTAAGCAAGCTCTCTCCTTGATAGATTGTGCAACTCTGACAATAAGAATATTCCTGTTAAAGACTCCTATTGGTAGTGATTGTCTTACAAACCAACATTAAAAAGGGCCTTGTTTCTGAGCCCCTTCTAAAATACTGTCTACGCAGCATGAAAGTGTGGAAGTCAAGCTTTTGGTTCCCTTCCCCAGTGACTGTATGTCCGATCCGAATCTCTGTGGTTCACTTCTCCCCTACCCATGGTTTGGGAATGAGTGGGCTATAGTATCAAAAAGCAAGGTTGTGCCTAGGAGCCTTGCTTTCATCCTAGCTGTAGTAAGGGGCTTGGCAAGAAAGTAACTGCATGCAGGTAGAGGAAGGGGCAGCCTGAGAGCTAAGGAAGTTGAATGTGATGTGGAAAGGTTTCTGTCAGTACCTTTGCCATGGTGTTCCTTGGGTGTACTTTAGGACCTCTAATTCATTCTTCTCTGGTCCTGTTCTTCTCTGGCTACTCAGCCCGAGACTTTGTAGAAGAGATGCACAGTCAGCTTTGCATAAAGTCAATAGGAGCTGTGCTGTGAATGTACAAAACTGCCTTGTAAAATGACCCTCCGGTGCATATGCTGTGTACTTTGCATATAGAACCGAACTCCTGAGAAGTGTTTCTCTCAGGCTGGTCTTCCTTGTGCAGACATTTTGAAAGACTTCACGTGCATAGCTAATGAGCCTTTGTTTAGGTGACCGAAGACAGGGTCAGTGGGCTGTGGCACAGTTCTGACGAGTGGGCTACAAAATTGAAAACTGTCCCATAAGGTAGCTGATAGCATCTCAGGCATGGTAGAAAATAAAAATACAGGAGGCTAGTGCGCGCTGTCAAACGCGGACAGAATGTTCTCGATTTCTCTGGATGTTAACCAGGAGTAAGATAGCTACAGAAATGTCTTGCTTTTCTTCCTCACCACCAAGGTAAGTACCTTACAACCTCTGATACTGATGGCTCATTGTGCACTGTTTGTTCATTACAATACGTGATCAGCCTCCGGATCTCTTGGCTAAATAACTTGTTAAAGCTAGTATTATACCGTCTTAGTGCTATACCGCTTGCAGCTTATGAACAATTCTTCTGGTTTGGAAGCAACTCAGTCTTTATACTGAGTAGTTAGCAGTGTAAATTCTGCATTTGATCGTAGTTCAGGAGAAACATTAAAGTAGCAAGCCATGTTTTCTTACACAGTTATCCTCTCCTTTCCAGGCAGTTGAAGACGCATATGTACCAGTTGTCAAGTTTGAGTTTGATGGCATTGAGGTAAGCATTTTTTGGTTTTTTTTAAGTGAGTAAATTTTTTCTTGCTTTGGAATAGGATAACTTTTCCAGGGAGCTGTGACTGGGCTATTTTGGACCGCAAAGTATCCCAGGAGAAGACATTGCAGTAGAATGGGAGCTTATAGGAAAATAAGCCCCTAGGGAGCCTAGCAGGCATGGGAGCATCAGGGACATCTTTTTCTAGGCCTGTGCTGTAGACCAGGGTAGCCTGCTTGAATAGCATTTATCCCTAGGATCATGCAGAGTGGGAGCAGAGGCGGTGTCCTTGCTCAGTCTTCTTAGCTCTGCCAAGCTAGGTATCTACAGAGGGATGTGTACAGTGTAGTTCACTGTACGAATCGTGTGAGCAGACTAAATGTTTTGCTGCACATCCAAAATGAAGTGGTCATGGGACAAACAATCTGGAAAATGGAAAGTGAAAGTACTCATTTGACTCCCGCCTGGGTCTGTCAGCTGCAGGAATCCAGCTATCTTGAATACATCCTATACAATGAATCAAGACCTGCCTGCTGTAGTCCCTAAGCAAGTTACTGCTTGGTATCACTATCACAAAGAGATTTATTCAGTGACCTTTTTGTGGCCTTCATCTGGTACAGACTTTCACAGGATAATCTTCTTGCCTCAGACTGTACTAAAAAGCAGATACTTCAGGATCAAAAGGGCTTACTGCATAAAGGAAATGCTCTCTCCTTTGCTGAAGTATAGTTGAGGTGACTGAACTTAAGTCTTAATTCTGTGAATAATTTTAAGTTCCCTTTTAACTGAAACTCTAAGTCTAGAGTAATCTTTTCCAACTTAAAATGCCCTCTTCCTTTCCCTAGCTTAAAAAGAAAGGGGTGATGCAGTGAAGGCTTTGTAAATAAAATTGGGAACTTCTAGAAATTGTATTGAGTCTTCTGGCAAGTAAATCTCTTGGGAGATGTATCTATAGTCACATAATTCTAAATACAGATGTTAACCACTCTTTTTAGACTTGAGTAACTGTCCCCCACCAGTGTGCTGTTTGCAAACTGCGGGGCATTCTAACGGTTGGCACTTTTTGCCTCTTAAGATTGATCTCGTGTTTGCAAGACTGTCTGTGCCAATTGTTGCTGATAATCTTGATCTCAGAGACAACTCGTGTCTCAGAAGCCTGGATATAAGATGTATACGGAGCTTAAATGGTAAGCATATTTGCACATCTTTAACAAGAAAATGTTACTAAAGTTGGTATGGAATGCACGTTACACACCCCAAGTTTCTGTACAGGATGCAGAAACTGATCCCCTGTATACTTGAGATCTGAGGAGGTGGCGAGTGGGCTTAAATTCAGCTGTTTCAAGTTGTGTGTTTAGATAGACCTGTGTTTCATGTTTCTTCGATTGGGGGGGGTGTGGTGTTCCAGTTTGCTACAGAAACTGCTTCAGGTGAATAGGTAGAGCACTTGATAGAGAAGATTGTGTGGTAGTTCATTAAAAAAAAAAGGATATTTAAAATACCTGAAGCCGAAGTTGCTCACTGTTTAACGCTGACTGGTTTAATTGTTCCTGGCTGTCGAAAGAAACCTAGCTTTCGGAATCCTGTCGAAGGGCCTTACTGACAATTGTTGGCTGTAGTCTAAAGTATGAAAAAGCTGTTGAGGGTACCAGTTACCTGAGGTGATACGGAATGTGTAACCTCTAATTTGTTATGTTATGTGCCTGTAAGATTATGTGTAACCTCTGATTTTTAAGGTAATACAAAGCAAGTAATGCAAACTTGTTTTCATAGACTTGCAGGAGAAACTGTAAGCTATTGATCCAGTACAGCACAGAACTGACTCGTACCTGTTACCAGGAAGTGCTGTACTTCAACTGTTTTTTCTTACAGGCTGCAGAGTTACTGACGAAATCCTGCACCTAGTGCCAAATAAAGAGACCTTCCGGCTCACGCTCCGTGCAATTAAACTGTGGGCAAAACGTGAGTAATGTGATTGTTTGTGATCTTTAAACTTTCCAGAGGCACCTCGTGCTGAAAAAACAATGGCACTAGAAGTCCTTCATCTTTGGATAGCTGTTTAAATATCAGGTTTTAGTTCAAAACCTGTGTTTTAGTTTAGATTCAAGGACTGTCTGTGGGGTAGATTCTGTGTTTTTTTTTTAATGGGGGTGGAGTGGGGAGATGAGGGGAGTGCCTACAAGACAAGGTGCTGCACTGCTTACCAGGAACCTGACTAGAAAGGATAAAAAATGCCCAGTGAAGTATAAAAGCTTGATAGATAAGGAATAAGAAAATACCGTTTGCGCATGTGACTAGAGCAAGTGCTAGAAGAATGGCAGAACCTTCTTCTCAAGGGAAGTTGGAGCGAAGCAGTAGCTGTAGCAGTGCAGGCAAATTTCAGAGTAGCGGTATTTTGGGAAGTGGTGTGGTAACGATTCTTTTTCGCATCGCTGTAAGGACCAACAGTTTTGGCCTCGTTGCACTGCAAAAATAACTGTCTTGGAGGCTGAAGGGTGCTAGGTATTCTATAGATTGTGAAGGTGGTGCTGTAAATTTGAAGGACTATACTTGGGCATGGGAAGACTACAGGGCAACGACAATGTCTGCATTGTAGGACGTGGCATTTACTCCAACGTGCTGGGATTTCTTGGTGGGGTTTCCTGTGCTGTGCTAGTAGCGAGAACGTGTCAACTCTATCCAAACGCTTTGGCTTCTACTCTGGTGAACAAGTTCTTCTTGGTTTTTTCAGAATGGTAAGAGCTATTGATGACTATTTTGATTTGCGTAAAGCAGTAACACTTTCTGAGGTGGTTCTTTATATAAGATTTAGACCAACACCATTCAGTCCTACCCTGAATTACATGGCAGAGTCAGTGCCTGGCTTTTCTTGTTTAGGGAGTGGCCAAGACCTGTATTGCTGAAACAACAGGAAGAGAGCAATCTTAACTTAGCAGTATGGGACCCCAGGGTATGTAGACATGGAATTTGGAAGCCTTGAACCTTTCTTCTAAGCTAAGCTGCTGGTGCTGAGCACAATTGTTTTAACATCACAGGTGAACCCATCAGACCGATACCTCGTAATGCCTATCATCACCCCAGCCTATCCGCAGCAGAACTCTACGTACAACGTATCTACATCAACGCGAGCGGTAATGGTGGAGGAGTTCAGACATGGTAAAGTTCTTTCCATGCTTATTAACTGCTTAAAAGGTGTCATTCTTGCAATATGAAACCACATTACCTGACTTGGTTATATTCCGTGCGGTGTTGTGCCCTTTTAGGCAGAAGAGTTCTCTGGGAAGTCTACCTGTTGCAGGCAACAAGGGAGCAGTTTTACAATGAACTGTTGTAGTAGGCGTGTATTGTGTCAAGGGAATTCCTGCTTTTTGATCTGTCAATTACTGTTCAAAACCTTTCTCTTGTAAAGTTTCTATCACGCTCTGCTAGTCTTAAAAACAAAATGGTAGTAAGGTTTTCAACCTTAATTGTAGGTCTTGCAGTTACGAATGAGATTCTCCAAGGAAAATCAGGCTGGTCAAAGCTCTTTGAACCACTGGACTTTTTTCAGAAATACAAGTATGTATGAAATCTGTTACCTGAACTTGAAATGATTGCCGTACTGGTTAGCATAGTGACTTTTAGCTTGCAGTCGAAATACAAGATGGCATTGATATGTTTGTTTTTCAGAAGCTGGAGGTAGTCATAGGAATTTTGGTAAGGATAAGTATAGGGAAGATAGAAAAACTGTTTGTGTTTTGCCACTGACACTGTTTTTATTAACAAAAATACCAGCTCTGATACTTAGAATGCAGCAGAACACGATTCTGAAGGATGTAATCAGTTTTTCTTCAGTTAATACTGTGCTGCCTGCAGGATATAATGTGTCTTGTCTGGAAGTCATTTTCTATACATTTAAGGCCGTTTTGGTTTCATTTGAAGGAATATCAAGTCCTGAGCTAGAATGTTACTTTTTCTTTTCTTCTAGGCATTATATTGTGCTGACTGCTAGTGCCTCTACTAAAGAGCATCACTTAGAGTGGTAAGTCTTGCTTTGAGTGTGGGTTCAATACATCATTGACGCTCAATTCAGTGTTGCGCTTCATTTGGTTAATACAGTTCACAAAACTAAAGTATTTGACTGTGCAGCTCAGCATGGAATACAGTAGGGAGGTAAGTAGACAGTTCCTCAGCAAAACTAAAAGCTTTCTTGTGAAGGGAAGTTAGCGTAAGTAAGTTATCTTGCTGTTTAAGAAGTTAAGCTAAAGACCTAAGTCATGATGAGAAGGAACAAAGAGGGTTAGCGTGCGTATGCTCTGTGCCATCTGGAGAAGCAGACTCCTTAGGAGTCTAAGGAGACTACTTACCCAAGGCTACTTCAGTTAGGAAGATGTTCCTTGTTGCAGAGACTGAAGTAAATGGGGATTACTTGATGTCATCAGATGTGTAGTGGACACTGGAGAGCTTGATCTTTTACTGACTTATAGAGCAGTGGTCTCCAAACTTTTGTGCACTCCTGTGAGCAAAACAAAAAAAAAAAAGTAATTTTTGAACACATAGTTGCGGTCTATGTCTACTTCTTTACAAGTTACGTACGCATTACTGAAGTTCTAATCTTTTCTTCCCGGACCCAGTGGATTGTCTTGTGCACCCCCTGGGGTACATCCCCCTCCGACACTTTGAAGATGACTGTTGTAGAGCCTTAGAAGGCTTGGTTTCATAGCTTTTTTACTGGATGCAATATTTAATTTAGGACTAGACTGCACTCAACGCTAAGTTGCTCTGGTAATGTAGTCCGCCTGTTCCAGAGCCTACTTTTCTCCAGTGAAGTGAAACAAGGCTGTTTAATCGGGGTGAAACCTGACCGTCTGCACAGAGTACCTGAATGCTGATAAATAGTGTTTACTACGTTTTAATCTAGTAGTGTGCTCAGGCATCTTGTGTTTAGTGCTGGAAATGATCATCTCGGCATGCTTGGTAGTGGATAGGTAAATTGCAGGAGTGCTGATCTACTTTGTGAAAGGTAATGTGAGAACCCCTTCAACTGTGGTTAGAGAAAATGACTGCTGCTGACGTGGTATTTGTCACTGTCTCAAGGCAGACATGCCAGTAATAACTTGTTGAACCTGTGTGAATGGGGTGACTAACTGTGAGTCTTGAAATAAGGGGAAACGGTGAGGAATTAAGGTACTGTAATGTGTGTGGTGTTCTTTTTCTGAAGAAACGAGTGCTTTGCCTGCCTTGCTCAAGTAAGCAAGGAAAATAGCTGTGTGTACCAGACCCCTGTTCTGAGGGCACCTTGGTTATACTTCAGGGTTCGGCTTGCGGTCTAAGGCAAATGATTGAATTCTTGAGCTACCTCTGAAAGACACCTTATTTCCTGTTTAAAAACAGCTCTAGTAGGTAATACCTCTTACCTGAACTTGTTAATTTGTTCACTTAAAAATCGTGTCAGCTACAGCTTGATGTCAGTCGCAGTTAGGTATACAACAAGGAGTTCTGGGCAGAGGGCTTAGAGCCAAATAGTTTTTAATGTGAGATGTTTTAAGTGGAGAAGGCTTATTGTATCTCACAATAAAGATGAGGAAAGTTCTGGCTGCAGTAAAAGCTGACGTTTTTGCAGTGACAGAAATGGCAGCAAACGGGGCTTAGTTTTGCATCTGGGAAAATGAAAAGCAGAAGACAAACTTGCTTCCGTTTGCTATAAGAACAAGTTTAGTTCACCAACTCTTGAATGGATTTGGGAATAGATGGCACATCTCTGTTGTTCATCAACATAAGATACTTGTGAAGAACGTACAGAGTTCTGACTGCTTTCAAGGGTAGCAGTGTTTTAGGTAGAAGGGTAAAATGCCAGTACTTCATTTAAAAGAATAGCCTTGGTGGTCATGATACATTTCTTGGGTAAGTCTCTGATGAGACTGTGTTGACTGGATCGTTTGTTTATTAAAGGAACGATATTTTTCAGTTTGGCTGGAAGAGGGTAAACTCTTTTCACAGATCAGTCTGCAAGAAGAATAGCATCTTTACTCAGGTGTAATGGAAGAGTTGTGCTTGAGCCTTTTCTAAACGGTTGTTCTCCTTGATCTTTGGGGTAAAAAGGAGCTTTGCTGCACTTCAAAATGCAGCCAGAGGTGCTGGGAATCTGCTTCTTGTTGACATTTTCATCATAGGTTATATGTTGAAGTGTTGTGTCTGACCTGTTAAGAGTACAAGTTAAACTTACTTACTGCCTCTGTCTTTGGAAACTTTGAAGCTCCAATGTCCCTGAAAACATCTCCAACTCCAGTGTGTGTGATATAAATATCTAGTATCTGCTGAGCTGAATGAAACTTACTACTTACTTACTGACTGGTTAGCATTTTTGGTATTAGCATTGTATTATAAGAAGGCAGATAACTACTGTGCTGGATACAGTCAAAAATGAGTAAATGTCTCTTGTTCTTATCAGGATTGGCCTTGTGGAATCTAAAATTCGTGTGCTGGTTGGAAACTTGGAGAGGAATGAATTTATATCTATTGCACATGTAAAGCCACAGTCTTTCCCTGGCAGCCGAGAACTTTGTAAACAGTGAGTTTCATTACTTTTCTGAACTAGAGTTTGGCCCATGTATTGTACCTCGTTTATATTCCTTCACCTCAGCTTACCTGTGAGAGATGTTCAGTTACGTAGCTACTGTTTTGTAGGTAGGAGGTCTGGCGGGCAAGGTTCTGAGCATGTAGGATCTTTTTAAAGAAGGGAGAACTTGAGGGAGGAGTTCTCGGAGAACTTGAGTATGGGCTGACTCCAATCTTTAGCTGCTGCGTACAACTAAACTGTTTTGCTTAATCCCTTCTTGAGAGTAGATGCTAGCACCCAAATAACTGGCATCTGTGCATAAATGATAGATTTGTGACTCTGTCTTTTTAGGAGTGGATATGTGTCAATGTGGTTTCTTGGAATCGTGTTTAGGAAAGTGGAGAATGCAGAAAGTGTTAACGTTGATTTAACGTGCGTTATACAGTCATTCAAGGATACAGGTAAGCCTCTATTTTGCTCTAGTCTCGTAGGGTTTCGATTTTTAATTCTAGTGCAAGTTGCTTCACAAAGTGAATTGTGCTTCCTTCTGGTATTAGCTATTAGCTATTTCTGTAGAGCGTGACACGTAGAAGATTAGCCTTAGAAACATACTATTTTGACACCTTGGCAATGTAAGTCCACCTTGAAACAGAAGTGTGTACTACAGCCCTATGTACCATATCCCATATGTGAAATAACAGTTCTGCAGATCATAGTGAACGATCAGAAAGGAACTGCGATTCCTGAAGTGGACAGTCAGGTGTGAAGCCAGGAGAGAGATGCCCGTTTACTGGGTGTAGCTACACTTGTCAAAAGCAGTTGTCAATTACTGAACTTTGGAAGTGGGAATTGACTGTATCAGGCTCTAAAAGAAGTTGTGAATGCCTGCTGACAGTATTGTTTCCAAAATAACAGTTTCTGTACGATACCATCCCAGAACTTTGAAAGGCAGTGAGTGGTCACATTGTAATGACATGCAGTCTTGCACGTCAAGCTCCGTGTTCATCTTCCTTTATTCCTTTTGATAGATGCAGAAATAAAGTCATATCGCAAGCGTTGTTAGATAATGCTAGAATAAAGGGGCTTGGGGGGGAGCAGTCATTTGAAAGTACAGGTCTTTTCCAAAGTCGGTTTACTTCTTCCCAAGCTGACTGCTCTTGTGCCTTTCAGAAGTGCACGTGTGCTGTGAGGCTTGTGCCTTGCTATCGTAATGACAAACTAAGGAAATCGGGTTACTCTTCGGGAGTGACGAGTGTGTTTGGACAAAAAGTTCTAAGCAGTGGACTCCTTTAAACTCTTCATCAGTGCAAACAAACATTTCTCCATGGTACCAGCATGAGCTGTGTGTTGTGTTGCTCAGACAACATGAGTAAATGCAGAAAAAGCGGACCTTCTTTTTAGCTCATGCTTTGGGATATGAGACAAGCACAGAAAAAAGGCATCAAAACGCTTGTCTGAGTTTCAGGCCAGGTGGGGTGACTTCCTCAGACTTGCACTGTTACCCGAACCGATGCTTGTCTTGTACGTTACATCCAGTGGCACTGTGTTTGAATGTTGTGGCAAATGTAAATCATGTCAACAACTTTGACAAATACCCAATGCAAACATTCCCACTAAGCTACGACACTAAATTTCCTGTTAGTTTACAGCCAGGCTAACCACCTCAATGTGCTAAAGGAAGGTGTGAAGATTGAGGCAGCTCATGTGAAGAGAAAGCACCTCCACCATTTTTTGCCTGCAGAAACCTTACCGAAAAGAAAGAAGGTATATTAAAAATTGGGCTCTTCTGGCAATATTTTTTTTTTCCTTTAATAATTACTTGAAGACTTCATTATTTTGATGTTGTTGTTTCAGCAAAGCATGCCAGGTACTAGTCAAAATGCTGGTGGGCTTCAGCGCAAAAGGACTTCTTCAGCTGGAAGCTGTTTGGACAGTTCCAGAGACACGGGCTCCAGAACACCGGAAAATTCCTCTTCATCACATAAGATTGCTAAAGTGGACACCTCTCCACTGAGAGAGGTGGAGAGAGAAAGGTTAGCACCATAACCTTAAAGCTGTGAAGAAGCTGCTTTTTAACTGACTCGCGATGGGAATGAGGTCTGGGATTTCTTGTTTGAATCTGTGTTGTTCATAAGCACGTGGAGGGCTCTAATGGCTTCAGGAACAAAGCTGTCATCTCCTTTGGGCACGTGGGGGGAGGCAGGTTAAAGAAATCCTTGAAAAAATGAATTTAATATCCATGAAGACATGTCAGAAGAAAGGAGAAGTGGATACCGGAGGAATTATTTGGTCTTGAATGTAGATCTCCTTGGGTTAGTGTGTAACTTGAAGCCCGAGTGTTTTCCATGTAGGTAATTTTGTTCTTTCTAACAAAAAGTATGGTTAATGCCAAGCAGTATGATGTTCTAACGAAGTGCTGATCTTGATCACAGCAACACTAGAGCTGCTGCTGCCTTGGTGCAGCAGTATGACAACTCGGGCAGTAAAAGTGTGTGTCACTTCCTGGGAGGTCTGCTTGTTCATAAGCTACTTCAGCCCAGGAGGAATATGTAATCTTGAGAGTAATAGCCCAAGAGTACCAAATGTGTAATGCCTGCTGTGTTCAGACCATTTGGTACTGGAGGAGTGGCATTAAAACTAAAATAAAATGGGATGCCCGTATGGGTAGAGCAGATCCATTCATGGAAAGCAGTACAGAGTGCTGGAGGTACTAAGCTGGAAGACAGTGCAAGTACATAGAGACTGACTAAAGAAAACGCTGAAGTTTAAATTTGCGGTCTGAAGTTCAGCGGTCAAAATGAAGATCTCGTGCTAGATTGCCTGGGAGTTTGTTGTTTGGTAGAGCTGTGACAATGAGCTAAGAAGACAGACATTTGTCTTGCATGGGCTTTCTGGAAAGGAAATGTATAGTATTTTACAAACGAGCTTTTTATAACTCTAGCATCTGACTCTTACAGAAATGCTGCATACCAGAAATCTAACGGTGCTAACAAGAGAGAGAAGCTACCTCGTGTAGCTGAGCCATCAGTGTCTAAGGGACTCTCCATTCCTGTTACTGATTCAAGTATGTATTGACGTGGTGGGTGGAATGCAGTCTTTAATTTCACGGCTGAACTCTAGAAGCGCGGTGTCTCTTACAGAAGTGGAGGCTACAGTTGCAATAAGAACATTGGGACCTCCAGTTGGTAGCACCATTCCAGGACGTAACACAGTTTCTCAACCAGGAGGACGTTTTGTCCAAGGACAGCATGAATTAAGTGGGACTGGAATTACAGATCCTAAGAACAGTGCACCTAAACGACCTTATTCAGTGACCACTGAAGGACCTCATTCACCTCCATCAGAAGAACGCCCCAAAACACTAGCAGACGGAGAAAAGGTAAGGAAGAGGGGCTAGGCCAGGGAGGGTTTGAAGTAGAATTAATTCTTGATGTACAATGCATGACATAACTGAGAAGAAATGCATATATACATCCCCAATGGATTCAGGAATCTAAATTTAAGCATAATGCTAGTTTTACTAGGATGTAGGTGTGAGAAATTGTCTTGAACGTACTGTATAGCTATTAAACAATTTTTTTCCCCCGAGATCTGGCACTAGTGACTGGTTTTGGTCTGGTGGCAGGCTCTCTAAATACTACTGTACTTGTATATTACTGCACTGACCCATTGCTCAATGAACTGGAAGCAGTTCTTCATTCAGAAAAAAACGCAAATCTCAAAAGGAAGAGGACATGAATGTTATAAATGTAGACGTATGAGCTAATCTTGTTCTGGCAGATGATTTTCGAATGCCTCTTGATAGTTTTGCTGCTTTAGAAATCAGCAGCCTACTCAACAGGTTGTCCGCTGCTGAAACGACCGTGTGGAGTTGCTTGTTAAATCTGGGTTTTGTGGGAGCTTTTGATTAATGCTTGATTTGTTTTCTTGCTATACATAACTCTCCTTAAACAGCTGTTTGTGTGGCTTGACCTCTGATTTGAGGCAAAGAACAACTAGAAAAAACTCCATTTTGACACTTGTAAAGAATCAGCTTGCAGAACTGTTACCTACTATTGAATACTTCAGGTACAGATTTCAAGGTTTGGGTAGTACGACTTCTTGCGAGGCTTGAGATTCCTGTGTGGTAAGGGTAGTGTTGTCTAAATGTTGTTTTAAGAATGGCCACTAACACAGTTAATGTGTTGACTGGAAGCTGTACTCAAATATGAAGGTAACTTCAGTATAGCAATTATTTTGAGTCTGTGTATTCTGTTCTTCTAGTTAACTGGCCAGGATTCAGCATTCAAAGGCGGCGGCAGTCCAGAAGATGTCAGCAGCAGATCTACAGACAATGTAATTAGGAAGGGGTTTTACTCAGTGGGCTAACTGAAAAGCTGAATGGACTCTGCTAGTGCCTAGACTACCTCACATCAGTACTCTACGCGTTTATTGATGTAAACAAAAATATGCTTTTTAGTTTAACTTCTTTCAGCCTTCATTTCCCAAATATGTTCTTGTAAGAGTTATCCCTATTAGTCTTTTTAAAAGTCTTGACTGTCACTAGCTGAAACAGCTTTGGAAAAAGCCACAAAAACCAAGCTGCCCTGTGACTTGGATTCAGAATGTAGGTAAACAGGTTAACTAGTTACTGCAACCACGTTGTGGTGTCAAGTGTGTCTGAACGTGCTTGTATTCATTTGTGCTTTCCTAGTGCATGTGCATATATTGTTCTTCTCCTAAACTATTTTCCCAGTTGGCACATACACTCCTGGGCATCTATCAGAATGGTGCTCAGCTTCCTCAGCTAGCAGCTGTCCCCTGCCTAACACGGCCACGCGCTACACAAGTATTGCCTCCCATGGAGGCCCATAAATAATTGTGGTATTGAAGACAACGCAGCAGAGGATGCTACCAAGGTATGGAGATGATAGACGTGTCCCATGCCGTTGTATCTGATTTTTGTCTTGAGACTGCTCCAGCATGAGACTTGAGGGCTTTTTTTGTTGTCGCTGGGTAGGAAAGCTAAACTCGGAACACACAGCTGAAGATGTACTTAAACATTGCAATAGCCAAGGCTGTTGTGGCACTGCTACCCACCTGCAAGGGAGAGTCTTGAAAGGAATTGGCATGCAGAGAGTGTTTTCAGATAAACCCTGAAAGCTGTTCTACGTGGTTACATGAAAACTTGTAGTAGTCTGAAGTTCCGGTTCTGTAAACTGGTAACACTGCTTACCCAGTTAAGTGCATGAGGGTTTTTTGAGGGGTGGGGAGAAATTCTGATCCCATGAAACAAATGTTGTGCTCTCTCTCTATTGTAACTTCTTTATAACTTGGTGTTTTTGTAAATGAAGTTGTATGTTTTTCCAGAGAATTTTCGTATGTACTGTAAAATACTGTCTTCCAAAAAGATTTTTTTTTAATTATTATTAATTTTTTTTAATGCACGTGGGATCTGCTTAAAAACCCCAAACAAGTAAACCAAATGTAAGGCGGGCAGGGCAGTGCCAGAAAAAGTATGTTCTACAAAGTGATGATGTCATGGTAGAGTAAATTTGAGGAGACTAGGAACACTGCTTTCCTGCTTCTAGTATTTCCAGGTTTTGAATTAACACCCTCTGAATAGTGCAGCTTGCAAACTGCGCTGACAGCTGAAGTCCCATTTTGCTGTGCGGACAACAGATACCCCTGACTTCTTTTAAAATTAGTTGCTTGGCTTAAACCGCAATTCTGAGCTCTGATCATTTTAAGCATCCACCTCAAACCCTAGTGACAAGACCGAAGGGGCATGTAGCTACCTTGCACGGTCTTCATTCTCCAGCATTCCCCCTACTGCTGGTATTCCAGACTTGTGGAGAAAGCATGACCATGACCGTATACTTACCTTTTTTCCTTATTACCTCTGGCTTCCAGCTTGCTTCAAGTGCAATTCATCTCTTAGAAAATGTGCCTTAGTGGGTTTGAGAGGTCTTATTCCTCCTTCTCCCCTCGAAAAAAACCCAAAACTTAAGAGTGCAAGGCTTAGGTTTACTCACAGGTTAAAATTAAGAAAGAGAACCTATGTTACTTCAGTGGCTTTTAGCAGAGCTACACCCTGAGTTTATAAAATGGTTACCTTGGTTTTGTGACCTGGGTTAAAACCATGGTCTTTCAATACTGTCAAGTCTGTGTACTAGTTACAGTAGGTATACAACTTCAGCACTTGTGTAAATAAAACTCCATCGTTAATTTGAAGGAATTAAAGCTGAAGTAGGTGATAAGATAAACGGCAAAGCAACTATGAAAAGTGTTTTGTAATGGTCTACAAGCCTGTAATATTACCATGCTTTTAAACAAATTCTTCCACTTGACCTGTTAAAGGCTGTTGTGCCCTTAACCTCTAGTCAGCACATGCATTTCTGCAGCTGGTCTCAAACTAACCTAGCTAATTGATATCAAAGTATATGCCTGTACATGGATTTATTTTTTTTAACTCTTGCTTTGCAGAATTATCTTCTAATTGTGCTTTGTTGTTGTTGTTGTTGTTTTTCCCCCCCTCACTCTTAGGGTGTTAAGAAGAAGTTTAGGAAGAAGTCAGGTTACTAGTTTCCTGGACTTGATCCAGCATGGGTCAGATTACACGCTTTATTTTAATGTACCCTGACTCAGCGCTTGGCCGCGTGCAGAGAGATGTTGCTGTTCTGGAGTTTCCCTGGCTATTGCAGAGGTTGGATGCTGCCCCAGCACTATGCAGATTAGATTACAGCTGTTTTAAATAAAGTTCAAACTGCACCAGTTCAACTGAAGTGTTTTCCTTTGTTTATGGAGCAAGTCTTCTGTCAAAGTGATTGAAAGGCAAGTTCCTCATGCATAAAGACTCCTCTCCCTACAATACTCAGAAGGAAGCAGCCCAAGCTAGAGACAGTATTGCCAAGCGTGGTTCCTGTCCTTTAGGGTGAATCCCTCCAGCAGGCTTTTCTATGCTCTGGGAAACATCTGCGGTTATAACTTTGCAGCTGCTGTTGGCTCTAGCAGTCCTGTCTGAATCTGGTCCAGCGCAGGTCACCAAGAGTCAGTGCTAGAAGCAGCGCTTCTTAGCTGTTAGCAATTGCATCATCACATCGCTTCCTGGCATAGTGTCTTATCACTGATCATCTGGGGACAGAGGTTTTTATTCATTTGCCAGATGGAGCTGGTAGTAGGGCAAGTTCTTTCTGGAATACCTGAAGGAGAGAAAAGCTGTATGTGGCCTTCTTTCTCATTTTTGTTTTTACTGAAAAGCGAAGCAATCGGTGCTAGCTTTGCAAGATCCTCAGGGTTATCGACAAACCCCAGGTAAGTAAATGCCTAAACTAAAACAAACCCTAGTAACAAATGCATTGTTTTCTCTTGCTTCTGCCACAATGCATCCCCCTAAGACCCTAAACCCAATACTGAATGTATTTAATTGTGATTGTGCTGAACACAAGATGACCAGAGCCAGAAAATACCTTGGACTTGAAGGTGAGGGAGGCTCCTTGATGCCAGACTTCCTGCAAACTTTGCTGTTTTCTGTCTGCTTTCTTAGCTGGTTGCTGTGTGTGTGGCTTGGAGGTCCAGCTGGAGGGGGTGAGGGATGCATGATCAGTCTCCTTAAAGAGGAGCAGCTCTGCGTTGAGATTGTGTACGGTTAGTAACTTTGAGCAAGACGTTCCATTGCAGGAATTAACGTCTCCTGTGGTTTTACTTGTTAGGTCTAAGCAAAGAAGTGGCTCATGTGAAGTCGCCTCCGCTTCTGCTACTGCAGTGGGTTGGTGTAACTTCTTGCTACTGCTTCTGCAACTGCAGAAACTAGAGAGAGCAAGTAATAGAGGGGTTGGGGGGTCCAGCCGCAGCCCCCTGCTTCCTGGCCAGCTCTGCTGTTGCTCTGCCTTTCGTCGAGTGCTGCGGGGCCAGGTTGGACTAAGCAGAGTCCAGTGGGGTGTTTTCCGAGAAGGAGGCGAGGGGTGGGCTGTTGAGCACTGCCTGCTGCCTCCTAGCATGCTGGTCAGCATGGACTCCCTCCCCTTCCCTGTGCCTGAGGGTTTCTTCAGCCACCATCTACCCCTGGGGTGCCCAGCTCCGAGCGTGGCCCGAGTATGACTACCTGTGGTTGGTAGTCGGTTTGTTTTGTGTTTCCAGGTTTTCTTCCTTGGAATCATGTTGTCCACAAAGAAATGTCATTATCCATCCCATTTCTAATTCAGTATCTACCGATCTAGTGTGACCCAGAGCCTGTGTGAAGGAGGAGCCGCCCCAAAGGATCCTGCAGCGACCTGTTTGTCCACAATCCTTTCTCCGAGTCCACGTCTGGAACTGCAGGGGCAGTGCTTGTGTGCAGAGTCCCGGAACAGCAGCACTGCCAGGGAGCCCCAGCGCCTGCTGTGTCCAGAGCTGCTCTTTCCACCGCCACACTCTCCTCCTGAGCCCTTCTGGTGTTGTAAGGCCGGAGTGCTCCAGCAGCTTGGCCACAGTTCTCCCGTGTGGCCATCCTGTGACAGCAGGCAGGGAAAGGCACTGGGCACTGCTGGGACAGAGCTCGCCATGCTCCAGAGCAGCATTTGCGTCATGGAAGGAGACCCCCTCAGGGCAGTGCCTTAAGGCTTAGGTCTTCTTCCAAAGTTTCTCTCAAGAACATGCAGGCTCTGGCCATGTCCACCAAAAATTACCCTGTCCCGTATTTTTAAGCTGCTTTTTAAGCTCCAGACTAGCTGAACGAGAAGATATCCACTGTACATTTAATTGAGAAAGATGTACGCAAGACGCACCAGCTGGGGACTGATGCTGCCAGCAGGTTCAGCACCCCAGGGGAAGAGGAGGGCAGCCACCCTCTCTGGCTGGAAGCCTGTCGGGGCTTCAGCGTTTCAGCTTTGGTGGCCCCAGGCTGCTGCGGAGCCGTAGTCCAGTCTCTAGGGCTGCAGGGACCCATGCCAGGGGCTGTGTGGAGGGAGCTGGGCAGGGGCAGGGCTGCAGGAGGTGATTGCAGGGCTCTGACCCCAAGCAGAGTGGCTGCAGCACTCGTGTTTGACCCCCAAACCTTGCCTCATCAGTGCCTTTACGGTAGCTGGAGATCCTCATACTTACACATGAGGAGTTGCAGGCGTGATCTGTACCAGCAGTGGCTTAGGAACCCGGACCGGGGCTAAGCCCCAGCAAGAGCCTTTGCACAGAGCTGTTGCTCTGCAGCTCCCTGGCTTGCCTCCCAAAACTCCTCATCCAGCAAAACCTCCCACACTTATGCGGAGCTTTGATTCTTGGGGCTCCGCTGTTCCTCTTGCTGATGCTAATGCCCTTGGCATCAGTTCCCATAATCACGGATTGCTATGTAAAATATTTATTGCAGGACTTATCCTTTTTAAAAAAAAAACAAACCAAACCCACTTTATTTACATAAATTACAAAATAAAATAATCACACTTTTGCTCACACTAAAAATCTACTCTTAAATTAAAACGCGGTTGGGCTCAGCACAGCAAGGAGCCACAGCAAGGTCGTTGCTAGCAGAGCCTTGTGCTCTTAACACAGCGTTCCATTTTTATAGCTCTCATTTTTATAGCTTAAACCATGATAGAGACAGAGTCACAGCAGCACAGAATGGATGCTGAAAGAGACCTCTAGAGATCATCCAGCCCACCTCGGCTGCTTGAGCAGGGCCAGCTGCAGCAGGCTGTGAGTCTGCTTCTCGAAGGTTCTATTGGCTGCGTTGCTCCCAGGTTGTGGAGCTCGCATGGGAAATGGGCAATGAAGAGGGATGAAGTTTTCAGGCACTTTCTGGCCGGTGCAGTGATTTTTATTTTTTTTTTCCTTCTGACTTTTTCTCCCCCCTTCCTGGTCTTGCAGCTGCCCAAGGCGCAGCCAGAGAAGTGGAGGAGGGTCCCTGCCTGGCCTGCAGCTCCCTCCCTCGCCATTCTTAGGGTGATTTGGGGTTATTTTGCTGTGTCAGTGAAGCAAAGCTGGGCTCTTGGGGGCTGAGGTCAGTGGGACCCGAGGAAGGCCGTGATGGTCTTGAGGCTTTGAAGGGCTGTGCACCGAGCCCTGTCCCCGCTGGAGGGGACGCTGGTGGTGTTCAAGACGAAGGCCTTGCAGCCCTTGTTGTCGTGTGTGCCCGTGTCCCCCCCAGCCCCCAAGGTCTGTCGTTGTCGCAGGGGCTCTGTGCTGCTTTCTGCGTGGGGCCGTGTCCGTGAGTCCTGCAGGGACCTGTCTGTCCTGGCTTCCCCACCAAAGGGCTGCTTCCCCTGGGGAAGGGGAACGGGGAGTTGTTCCCGTTCCCGTCCCCCCCCCACCATCGCCTGCCGCGCTGGTGGTGACTCAGGCCTGGGGGTGGCTGGGTTCCCCTCGGGGCTTGCTGGCTTGGATCTGGGGCTCGGCGGGGCTTTTGCACCTCTTGGGGGCTGTTTCCCGGTGCCCCCCGCACTCCCTCCCCGTCCCACACAGGCACGGAGCGGTTCTGGAGAAAGAGCTTTTAATGGGAAACACAAAAGAAAAGGTCCCATCCAAGCTGGTCTAACCCCTCCCTACCACCCTCCCCGGCCCCCCCTTCGACAAATACCCCCCCCTCCACTCCCACCCCCCATTCCCCCCATCTCCATCCCTCTCACCCCTGTCTAATCCCCCCCCCACACACACACCCTCACGTTGGCTGCCAGAGCCCTGCGCTTGCTGGGTGCCATTGGCAAGGAGCTCTGCGCCTGCCTCTTCCTCCACTTGCCGGCCGTGGCAGGTGGGGATGGTGGCAGGTCCATCCCCGCGTCCTGCCACGGCTCCTGGGGCTCCATCCCGCCGCCGTTGACTATTTTGAGGCTCAGCATGGTGTCGCTGAGCTCAGGGATGCAGTAGTCGGGGGTGAGCATCTCCTCAGGCAGCGAGAGCGAGCTGAAGTCGCGGTCTGGGGTGTCTGCGCTGGTGCCACCAGCGTCCTCGGGCACGGAGCTCCTGCTGGGAGCATCCTGGCTGACCCCCACTCCATCCAGGGAGCAACCGAAGAGCCTTAGGGCCTCTTCCAGGACCATCTCCTCGGACACTGCAAGGTCGCCTGCAGTGTCCCCAAGGGCTTCGTTGTTGGTGGCAGCGCAGGGGCTGGTGTGGACATCGCCGCCTGGGGGTGCCCCCACAGGGGTGGCCGTGCTGGGGATGTTGATCTGTGCCAGCTGCCCCTCGCTGTGCTGGTAGCCAGGGATGGACACTGGCAGCTCCAGAGGGTCTGGGGCCACCCCACTCCTCTGATTTTTGTAGGGTGTGAGGTATCATGGTTGGCCCTGGGGGGTCCCTGTGGCTGCCCAGGCCAGGGGGGCCCCGCAGCCCGTGGGACCCCACAGGGCAGCACCCGGCAGAGAAGTGGCGCCTTGGCCGAGCGTGGCGGTGGCCGGTGGAGGCAGGTCGGTGGTTGTCCACTGGATGCAGAAGACCCGGGGGTCGAAGAGGCAGCCACATGGAGCCCTCTGCAGACCTGTGTGGGTGAGGGGGAGCCGTGCTGGGCCGGGGGGACTCTCTGGGGGCACCCGCCAAGCCGGCCCCGATGGCCGACATCCCCCAGCTCTGGGCCAGGGGCGTGGGGAGCTTGTGGCCGGGGCGATCCCCACAGGGTGAGCTGCTGTGCTGGTGGGACGGGGTTGCAAATCGGGGAGGAGACTGGCATCTAGGAGGTGAAAGGGGAGAGGTGGCCCCAAATATTTGGGGAATTCTCTGCAGATGGGCTTTACTGGGCACGCGCCGCCCGGGCGAGGGCAAGGATGCTCACTGGGGCTTGCTGAACCCCCATGCGAAAAGTGCCGGGGGAACGGGTGTGATGGGGATGGCGAAGGTGCCAGAGCAGACTGGGGTGCCATACCTGCTGGTGGTGCCTGGGGGGCCCGGGCTGCAGGGAAGGGCTGCTCCCGCGTGGGCAGGCGGCACGGGTTGGCTGAGCCTAAGAGAATGAGACAGGAGCGATGGCCGGCGGTCTCCTCTGCTCTTGCCCCCCAAGAGCGTCCCTGGGCTGCAGGGGTTGGGGTCGGTCCCTACCTCAAGGGTAGAAGGTTTTGGGGAGCATGAATGGCTGGAAAAGCTGGGGCGCCAGGGGGCCCCAGGGCCCAGGCAGTGGGAGCTGCATTGGTGGCCGCGCCATGGTCCCTTCTGGCTGTTGGCTGCCAAGGACTCTTTGGCGTCTCCCCGGAAGGAATGCGGGGGCTCCCTGTGTTCTGCCCCACCCCCAAGAGCCTCCCCAGCTCCTCTTGGGGAGGGAAAGGGTTAAGGGAGGCTGGGGTGGCCCCGGGGCCTACAGGCGGCTCTCGGGGTCTGCGGGTACAAATGCTCTTGGCTTTCAACAGTATTTTTCCGGTGGGGGAAGAACAACAAGTTGATTCAGCTGAGCGAAGCGGGGACCAAGCTGCAGCCGCAGCCTCCTTGCGCCAGATGGCAAATGCGTTTGTGACCGTTGCCCACGCTTCTGTTCGCTGCGTTGACCGGAGCGAGGCAGAAATAGGAAAAAGGACCTCGAAGGCGCGAAGGAAGGTCACGCGGTGTCGCTCGGTGGCACGCTTTCCCACAGCCCTCGCTCCAGTAGTGCTGTCAGGTCTTTCAGTCTCCTGCTGGGAAAAGCAGCAGCTCTGGATCCCCCTGGGAGGGGGCAGCCCTTTCCCTGGGTGCATGACACCCCGGAGGAGACGCACCGCGTGCTCCCAGGAAAGGACTGGATTCTGCCCAACGTCCGGTGTCAGGGCGCTGGGGCTGTTTGCGCTCTACGGGATCCCAGGGATGGGGTTAGTACATCCCCTCCTCGTGCTTGGAGGATTCGGCGCTAGCAAGGACACCCCAAGGGTACCAAGGACACAGGCCTCTCGCTCCCGCTGTGTGAACAGTGTGTGGCCTGGGGGAGTCGGGACAACTGCCGTGAACCGGAGGCCAAAGATCTCTCCTGGCCTGTATCCTGGTAATCAAAGAGATTGCGCTCTGTTCGTGAGGCACCTCTGGCTGCAAGATTGTGCAAGGCCATGTGCTGCGTAACTTGTGGCAGGGACCGATGCTGGGGGCGTGAAGGCAAGCGCGCTTCTAAAAGCATAAAACTCCGTTTCATTTCAGAGCGCAGCTGAGCCACCCCGCTCCTCAAGACTCTGCCATCTGCACCGCTGTGGCTGGGACTGGGCAGTGCTGCACATCCCAAAGGCCACCGAGTCACACCCGTGTCCCTGCTGCTTTGCCGGGAGCTTCTGCGATGCGAGCGATGTTCTGGGGGGTGATCTCTTGGACTGCAGCTACTCCGTCCCTGACCAGCAGCTGGCCAGGAGGGTTGTGTCCCAGGTGGAATTCCACCTCTCTGACGAGAACCTGGCCAAGGATGCTTTCCTCCTGAAACATGTCCAGAAGAACAAGATGGGCTTCGTCAGCATCAAACCACTGCTGTCCTTCAAGAAGGTAGGCAGCGCGTTGCGTTGGCCAGCCGGGGTGGGAAGTAGGGGTAGGAATGCCTACTTTCTAAAACTCCAAAATGAGTCTTAGAGAGTTTCTTTGACCGGCTTTTCGGTATCATGGGTCCCCGTCCCCGAGTCCCTGCTGAGCGTCCCCCCCAGCAGACTGCTGCTGGCCTGAGAGCTGCTGCCCCTGGAGCAGGACGTGCTGCACAAGGACCCCTCGGCCCCCTCCTGGCCCGGCAGCAACTTCAAGCCCAGCAATTTCAGCAATGCCTTCACTGGATTGCTCCTTGCCGGCAAAGTCTTCCCTCCGCTCGGGACAGGCTTGGGCACAGGCAGCTGCTACGGCCTCTGCCCCAGCACTGAGAGCACTCGTGGCTGCGGCTGGGGGAGTGGGGTGGGTGCCTGGGCACCCTGGCCCAGCAGCCCCTCGCCAGATGCCAAACCTCTTGCCGGCAGTCCTCCGGCAGCGGCGTGGGTGCCTGAGCCCCTCGGCCTGCGGGATGCGGTGCTTTGCCTGCCCTACTGTTGTCCCAAAAGTGGGGTCGTTTACCCGGGGTGCAAAATGCCAATATAAATACAGAGCAGAGGTATTTTATTCCAGTTCATGTTTACGCAAAGATGGGGGCTAGGTGGTAATCCGCAACGCTAGCACCCCTCATGCCTAAAGGGGCAAGCAATTTATACAGTTCAGTTATACATATTCGATTTCCAAAGTTCTTCCCAAAACTATTGCCGGGAGTAGCTTATCTCGCACAGTTTCTATTGGGCTACAGTTTCCCTGCTTGGAATTAAAGGTCCAGTGTTCTTTTCTTCTACAGCGCATGCTCAAGGAGAGTGGGGGGGTAAGTCTTTTTGGTGTGGAATTGAGTTGGTGGTCATGATCTCCCCCTGCCACCTTTCTTTACCTTTCCTCCAGTTTGCGAAGATGCTTCTGACTTCATGCCTATTAGCAATTATTCAACTTTTTGGCGCCTCCTGGGGTAGGATGTTCCCTTCTTCTCAGTTTTTTAGTTCTTCTTCAGGGGCACAGTTGTTAGCAAGGCATGCGTTGATCATACAAAGGGGATCTTGTTTCACAAGAGCTTTGTGGCCTTTTTCGTGTGGCTTAAGTACATAATTTCTTAAGTACATCATTTCCCCCTGTGGTGGGTTGACCCTGGCTGGATGCCAGGTGCCCACCAAAGCCGTTCTATCACTCCCCCTCCTCAGCTGGACAGGGGAGAGAAAATATAACAAAGAGCTTGTGGGTCGAGATAAGGACAGGAGAGATCACTCACCAATTACCGTCACTGGCAAAAGAGACTCCGCTTGAGGAAAATTAACTCAATTTATTACAAATCAACCAGAGCAGGGTAATGAGAAATACAACCAAATCTCAGAGCACCTTCCCTCCACCCCTCCCTTCTTCCCAGGCACAACTTCATTCCCAGATTCCCTACCAACCCCCCCCAGTGGCACAGGGAGACGGTGAATGGGGTTTACGGTCAGTTCATCACACATTATTGTGATACTTGCCAAACCAACCAAGAAAGGTAAAACTGGAGCGCAGGGAGCAAATGCTTTTCTTTCACCTTAGGCCAACTGCTCGGACGCTCTCTATGCTGCCCTGCTGCAGAGGGCATCCCTCTTGTACCAGTAAGAGACATAAGAGTGAATTAAAGCCAGAACTCCAAACCAGACCAAAAACCCAGTCGTGATCAAGAAGAAAGTGGAGAATGCATCAAATATAACAGAAAATTATTTTGGACATTCCCAGTTTACATTTGGAAAAAAGAGAAGGAAAACAAAGAGGAGGAATTAGGTATTAAAAGAGCAGCACTGAATGATAAAGCAGTAGCAGTCCCTCTACCACTACAAACCCACACCCCCACACGCACGTACGCACACAGACTTAACACCACCAAACTCCCCTTGACTGTGACGTTCCCCTCAGCTTGCTGGTCTAGAGATACTGAATGCCTGAAGCACACCAAGGATAACTGAAAACATCTGCATGGCTTTAATGGGAATCCTCCAACTGAAACAAAGCGCCTTCTCCCTCTGTCTGCGTTGGCACATCCCCGAGTCACGCTCTCACTCCTCTCCTTCAAAGTCAAGATTCCTAAACGTGAAAAGCGGGAGTGGGGAAAGGCGAAGGGAAGAGAAAAAGAGGGAGAGCATCATCAGTGGAAGACCTGCCAGCTGCTGCTGATTCAGCCCTGTTCGGGGGACCACCCCAGCAGAGAGGAGCTGGTTTGCATGCCACGGTCCTCCCTGCCTGTTCCCAGGGACAGGCCATTTGCTCAGCCTTGCCGGCCAAAGTGTGGGAAAAGCGTAGGTGTGCGCCGTCGCTTGCAGAGGAGCACGGTCACGTTCACGTGCAATCCTTTACCTTTTTCCTCCCTGGATTCAAAGGGTTTCTGTCTTCAAAGTGAGAGCCTTCCATACGGTCATTTGTGACATTTCATCCAGGATAACAATCTCAGAAGGATCAGTCCTGCAATAAATATTTTACATAGCAATCCGTGATTATGGGAACTGATGCCACCAAGGGCATTAGCATCAGCAAGAGGAACAGCGGAGCCCCGAGAATCAAAGCTCTGCATAAGTGTGGGAGGTTTTGCTGGATGAGGAGTTTTGGGAGGCAAGCCCGGGAGCTGCAGAGCAACAGCTCTGTGCAAAGGCTCTTGCTGGGGCTTAGCCCCGGTCCGGGTTCCTAAGCCACTGCTGGTACAGATCACGCCTGCAACTCCTCATGTGTTAAGTATGAGGATCTCCAGCTACCGTAAAAGCACTGATGAGGCAAGGTTTGGGGGTCAAACGCGAGTGCTGCAGCCACTCTGCTTGCGGTCAGAGCCTTGCAATCACTTCCTGCAGCCCTGCCCCCAAATTTGATTTTCCCACCAAGCTGCCTGCTGGTTTCTGTGGGATGCCCCACAAAGAGGCAAGTGGAGAAAACTCTGCCAAACACCTTCAAGCTAATCTTGCCGGGGTTCCTGGCGCTTGGTGGAGCTTTACCTGTCACTGCTTTGCTTTGGGATATCCACGTCACTGGTCTTCCCCACGTTCAGCTGAACTGAACTTGCAGCAGCAGCAGCTTCCATGGCCCTCCTGGACTCCTGATGTAAAAAAGGGACAAATCACGTTCTCTGTCTTTGATCAAAGTGGAGATAAGCTGAATGCCCAGCACAAACTTAGCAGTCTGCCCTCCGCTTCTGCCCCTTGGCAGCTATAGGTATTAGTGCAGCAGGGGAGAAACCGTTCACTCCAAAGATTTCGGGGCAGGGGGACTGTGTGTTCAAAACACGATTATGAGCAAGTCTTGCCAGCAGCAGCAGCCGCAGCAGCATCTAATAATAATCATCATAATGATAATGACCTTTGTGAAAAATGACTCGTTTTAAAAATTACACCTGTATTCAAGCGTTCAGCTCACTGCTACTTGAGGAAACAAAGGTTACAAAAGTTACAGGCTATTGGGATCTATTTCGATTGAGTGCTGATCTTCCCCCAACATTTCCAGACAAGCTGTAAGAGAAACAGGCAATCTCACAGACACACGGAGATGTCCAGCCCCGAGGACACAGCAAGCCTTACCTCTTCTTCTTCTCCAGCTTCATTTCTGGCATCGTCCAACTTCTTCTTCCTTTCTGGCATAAGGTCATCCAGAAAGCTGAGCTCTCGCTTTGAGAAGCAGAAATCCATCGCTTTCCGGACAAATACGAGAGCCAAAACCTTCACGAATAAGAGGGAAGATGCGGTGAGCTCAGAGACGATGCCACCTCTCACTCCAACGCTGCAAACACCCCGCTGCCGAGCGGTGGCAGCTCTTACCATCATGGGAAAGATGATGGCGGCACGGGACACCTTGATGGTCCAGAGCAGGACGAGGCAGGTCAGCTGGATCGCCGTGAAGAAATGCACCTTTCGCAAGGGCACGTGCCGCAGGTAGATGAAATCCGGCTGGTGCTTCGCTGGCATCCAAAACAGCTTCAAGCGATCAAAGAACTGCGAAATAAAAGGGAAAGGTTGCCACCTTGGGACTGCGGCAAGTTGCTGGCCCTCTCGAGACGTGGAGGCACTTTGCAGCATCTCGCTTGCCGTCAGAAATCCTGGATCCCACTGCATTCCTCCTGGGAGCAGCACCCATTTTCCCTTCGCTCCATCTAGCAACCGGCTTGCCCCTGAGAGCTGCCCACCAAACGGCAACTATGCCATGCCATTCCATTATTAGCATTTCTCGGCCCACTGAATCCCCCCATGAGGATTTCCACCAGTGGTAGAAACTGCCTTCCCTTTGCACCAAATTCCCCCGCTTTTCACGTAACCAAACACTGACCTGCCCTAAACCCTGCAACAGAGAGCGCTGAACTTGCCTGGTCCTCCCATACCTCCTGTGCCTCCACCAATCTTTTTCTTACACAAAAGAGTTTCATTGCTTGCTCTGCGAGAAGTTTTTCCCATGCCACTGCTTTTTTCCCTGCTGCTACAGAGACAAAATACCAGGGAGCCGACATGCTGCACGCTGTAAAAGAGTCCGTACCTGAATTCCTCTGAGCGACGACACACCCGTGTAGAGAAAGACGCCATAAAGCACAGGCATTGGTATAAACTGGGGGGGGGAAGAAAAAAAAAAAGAAAGAATGCAATCGTTTCTTTTTCTGTATTGCATTTTCAGTATTACCACCCTCTTCCACAGGCACTGCCTAAAATTGCTTGAAGCTTTCCAGCTTCCATTCAGGCTTAGAGATGGGTCAGATATTAACCATTGTTTTGCCATTTTGTGCACACGAGTGAGCTAAGGCTCTGCTTTAGGCTGAACTTGGGAGTTATCTCTCCTCAGAATAATCCTATTTTCCAGAAAGGTTGGAGGAAAATAGGCGATTTCACCCGTGCTACCCTATGCCGCATTCTCTGGCGGTAGAAGAAACACTTCTGCCTATTCTTGGGGCAACAGGCAAAGGCCACAGGCCTCCTTTTAGCCTAGAGACGAGATTACTTTGTGGGAGGAACGTGCAAGGAAGCCCACAGGGATGACCTCAGTGTGTTTAGCTCCTGGGAACGGCTGCTCCGCGGCATTTGGGGAGCAAATTGCAGCCACTAAAGGGCTGCCTGTTTGAAACAGAGCAGATGTGCTCGTCTGAATATGCTCAACTGTAACCCATAAACATGGGTGGGCCTGAAAGACACCCAAAAATTCAAGCAGTTGCGTTGCTTGCTCGCCTCGAGCACACCAAACGGGGGCCTGAAGGGCTGCAAAACCTAACCGAGGCTGGTTCCCACCGTTGGTCAAGCCCCAAGGGTTGGGACCACCTCCTCCTCCTCCGCTCCACAACTAACTACTCAGGCCTGCAGAGAGGGGACTGTTTTTCTGTAACCTCCAACAAGCTCACGGTTGTTGGGTGGTTTGCATTTTCCTCTCACCTTTAACACGGAAGTGAAGAAGACAGAGCAGCCCATGAGCACAAAGATCAGCAAGCCAGTGACTCTCTGCTCTCGTATCCCCAGCAACTTGGGTTGTTCTCCTGGAGCTGAGCAGTCAGACTCTACTTTGAGGCTATTCACGTGGGTGATGGACAGGACGGTCGCAGCCACAAACCAGGGCAGCCCCATCACAGAGCACACCCCGAGCATCACGGCCACCACAAAAAGGTCCAGGTGGTACCCGCATCCTTTCTGCAGGCAGGAAAACAAGAAACAGAGCATCCCATAGCACAAGAGCAAGGATAACGTCGCAAGTCAGACTCAAACCCTGCTCGAGCACAAGTCAACTTCTTCAGAATTCAAAACAAGAAATGGAAACAAGCAAGGGTGTATGCAGGCTTTGCACAAGCACCTGGCATGAAAATCTGGCAGGAGTTCAGACACAATGGATATGCAGAGCTTGTGCATTAAATACTTCTCCAAAAAACAACGAGCCACAACCCAAAAGCACCAAACCATTTTTTCCACTCACAAAGAAAACTGTACCACTTGCAAGGAAGGTGTGACTCTGAGTTATCCCTGGCAGCGCATCAAAACAATTCATTCCCCACACCTGCTGCTGCTGCCATTTTAAAACAAAAACGCAGTTCTCTATTGCTCCAAGATTAATTTGCTCCCCCAAAAGGTTGCTCATCTATACTGCCCTGTCACTTGCTCCCTGCATCATCGTTAATCCAGGAGAGCATCCTGCCACGCAGCCTGACCTTGTCCCAAACCAATGCCTTCAGAAAGCATCGGGAATAAGAGCTTCTCCCCAGACCTGCAGCCCAGAAGGGGCTGGGGTCATCTCTCGCAGGCCCTTACCTTCAGCTTGTGCTCCTTCCTGTTCACAATAACGGCACTGATCTGCTGGTCCATGAATATCAAGATGGTGCAGAGCAGAGCTGGGACGAGCGCAGCCAACACCGTCCACCAAGGGTTGGGTCCTATGGGGTTGATGAACCACCCGCGGTCATCTCTGGTAGGCTGCAACAAAGCCCACACATCAGCATCGTCTCCCAGCCCAGGCACTCCACTGGCTTTCATTTTCCCCTCCCTCCTTGCGTCAGAGCACCTCCCAGCCCTGGCTTCATGTCCCCCTCTCCCGGGGGCTTCAGCAGTGCCAGTCTCCTCTTTGCAAGCAGCTCTAGATACTTCCCCTGTAGGTATCTAGTTTTGGGGCCATCTTCTCGTTTCCAGGAGGAAGCAAGGCACTTGGAGGTGGAAGAGGAGATGGTCACACCACCAGCATCTCCTCCAGACTCAGCCCTGCCCTGCCCCGGCATCACCTTGTGGCACCCCCACGTGCCAAAACACCCCGTTACCTTGAACGCATGGGGGACCTGGAGCTTCGGCAATGTGATCCCAACCACAAAGTCAAGGAGCACCATGATGACGATGGTGAGGAAAACAGCAAAGTCGCTCACTGTGGACCGTACCTGGGGCGAGAAACCAGAGGTGAGAGGGGCATGGCAAACAGGGCCGTAAGGTGAGATGCAAGAGTTGCAGACATCCACAACATTAAGGCTGCTTAACCAAATCCCACCACCCCTCTGAGCACATGCAGCCTGATCCCTTGCTTAGATACTGCTGCTGTGTTTGTCCCTGTGAGATCTGGGGTCAGACAATAAAAAAAAGCTTAACTAGGCCAACAAGGGTTGGTTTAAGTCAAAATCTAAAAATAATAATAATAATATTAAAAATAAGAAAACACATGTCTGCCACTACAGCTACACTCACAGCTACAATGGCAACAAGGCACTGAGGCATCCTTTAGTCCTCAAAAGGAAGCTCCTCATTCGAATCTACTTTCCACTCGAGCACATAATGCGCAGAAGGTAGGGGAAAAAAAACAAACCGAAAACCCCAACCCCCAAAACTTTGGGAAACCTGACTTCCTACTACCTGAGGAGAAGAAAAAAAATTAAAAAAAATCAAACCCCAAAAATCTTCAATCTGGGGCAGGTCACGAGGCAGGTGGGAAACGCTACGATGATTTTGCACTCATGGAAATGAGTGTGGGACATCCAAGCTCTTGGAGAGCTTGGCCTGCAAGGCCAACGTTTCCCAGCTTGACCAAGGCAGGGCAAATACTGCTTAGTGCTCCAGGAAAGCCATTTTGGGAAACGAGTGCGGAGATGGACACTGGCCACCTCCTTCTACTTACTCTGGTTGGAAAGTAGCGGCTGGTTTTAAACTTCTTCAAGAAGCTTGACAGGGCAAAGGTGGCGAAGAAGAGGATGCAGCACCAGAAGAATACATCAGGGGCGTAGGGGCCGTCGCGTCCACAGGCAGGTCCTTGAAACTCCCCACGCAAATACTGACATTCCTGGAGAAACAGAGCGTCAGGACACAAAGGCAGTGCACGTGCGGCAGGGAAACCTCGCATAGCTAGGGGGTTTTGAGGATCTTGGTCCAAGATCCACGACCCTGTAACTGCTCCTGCCAATGGAGATTTATATTTAATGAGCAGCAGCAGCTGAACAAGTGACACATCGAACTACACAGCGGAGAAATGAGATGTGAGGAGACACCATACGCTAGTAACACATTACAAGAAACACTCATCCAGGTGACACTCTTCCATCAGTTGCTTGCATTCATAGCACTGTGTTTCCTTAACTGCATCTGGCTTCAGTCCTCACATCTTCCCGCAAAAAACAACATGCCAGGCTCTCCCAACCCTGTGAAGAAAACCTCATCAGCTTTCCTAACTAAAAAGTAATTCTTTTAAAAATTATTTTTAAACCTGAAAAGGACTAGGATTCACAGGACTAGCATCATTACATTCACTTCACAGTCCTCCTCAAAATGGGAGAACAAAAGATAATTGACATGACAAACGCCACAGTTACAGACGTTCCTTCCTGGGGGTGCAGTTCGCACACCTAGGAGCTCATGCATGCACGAATGGGTGACGCCAGGCAGCAGCCTTCTTACGTGCCTCTGACCTCAGGAAGAAACAGATAGCATGAATACTTTTACTCCATTTGCATCCTGAGGACCAGAGATGAAGCCCAAGATTTGCCTAGATGACACAGTCAGTTCCTTTAAGGGATGAAATTGTTCGTTTGAGTTTGGCTTCAAGGACTCCCACAGCTGGCGATTAACTAAGAGGTATGCTACAGCGAGGAGCCCGACACACAGACTGCAGGACAACTCATCACGCCAGGCCTCTGAGCTTGCAGTTCTCCGCAGGGCCCGGTGCTGCCTGAGCAGGTGGATGGACTTCCCAGTTCCAGAAATACAAGCTCGTGAATCAAACCCTCCTCAAGCACGCAGGCAAAACTGGCTGCGCTTTAGCGAAGCAAACCAACAACGAGGCTTCCTTTGTTTGGGTGCCTCCAGTCTGACGATGCTCTGGGCTACTTTCTCTTCCTGGCAGCAACAGGAATAAGTTGCTCTCATACCTACCAGCTTCTGACAGAGAAAGAGGATGATCTCGTTCTTGCCTGCTAGGACCAGGGGTGGCAATAACGCAGTCTGCCGAGACTGGAAGGGGATGCCTTGGAGGCGGAAACACGCGGGTGTTCATTACTCCTGGGCACTCGGAATCACGGGAGGAGATGATGCCGAAAGGCCTGATCCGATTCACAAACTGACGCACCTTAGGACTGAAAAGGCTTCTCCTTCCACTAACTTACTTTTCTCTGCAACAACAGCCTCAGGAGAGTAACTTCTCCGTAACCCTTTACACTACAGCAACTACAATACTTAATCCTAATGTACCTTACAAGAAAACTACTGCGGTCTTCTCTACTAGAGGGCCAACGCTGCTGCGCCTGTAAGGAGCGCTTTACATTTTATTAACCTTTTGAAACAACGCACTAGCTTCCCTTGCAATCGCATTACGTGGGCTTCCTGGGACTTTATATATGCACGTTCGTTTTCTCTGGCTAAATCAGATTTGGAACGCAGGGGTGGCCATCTGAAAACACTGCAAAACATTCTTTTTACATACATCAGTTCTCTGGTGAAGGCAACAACTGAGGAGGATCTTCAGCTAATGTAAAACTGCGAAGCTCAGAGGAGTCGTACTCCAGCTAAAGATCTGCGCACTACTAGGCAGGAATGTCAAACTAAGCAATGCCCAACAGATACAAGTCATTGGACCTTTTCTTTTACAAGTAGGAAAGAAAGGGTACACAGAAAGATAGTGGTCTGTAGAAAATGCATGTAAATCATCAAGATTTCCAAGGATTACTCGAATCGCTTCCTGGAGAGGCCAAAACAAGAAAGGAAGGAAGAATATTAACAAGATAGCCACAATCCCACTGCCAAGTACAGTTTTCAGGCTTGGGAAAAAAAAAAATAACATTACAGTTTGCAGGAGTCATGGAAGAGCAGGTTCCAGATATTTTGCTTTTCCTCCTCCCCTTCTTCCCCCTGCTCCCTCCCATCACCTTAGAGCACGCTGCCCTAACAGATTCACAGAAACTGAAGTGAACGAATATCTTAACCCTGAATTAACATAGAAGCAATACTATGGAGAGTGGAGGTGTGCTTTTAAATTTAACAAGTTCTACATTTAAGAAGCCTCCTCCTTGCCAGCACAACACATGCAAGTATTGACCTGTTTCAAAAATAAACATATTCCCCTTTTTCGGAATATTGACCCAATTCAGTTACAAAGGAACTGTAATTCAGCCCCAACAAACTCCTGCTTTATAAACGGGAAACTTTTTCTAGGAATACCTTTTGTTGGGAAGTGGCTTGCTGAAAAAGGACATGGGCCTGTGGAAAAGTTGTGCGAGCAGAGTTCTGTGTGAAAGAATGTCAGTTTGAGCAACAAGACTAGGCCTTGGCTGAAAATAGCTGGCTTTACTGATATTGGGAGAAAAACAACAGCTGGTCTCGCTGTTATCAGGAGAAAGACAGGGACGGTGTGACCTTGGCATAACTTCACAAGTAACTTTTGAAGAAGTTCTCATGAGAAAGTTACTGAACACGCGTAGCTGCCAACCACAAGTGGGTGTGTTTTAGTAATGAATAAACATTAGCAATGTACCAATCATATTAGGACTAGTAGGCATAATTATCGCAAACTGTATAAATATGAGCTATCCGTGCAAATAAAGTTGAATCACTTCTATCACTCATATTGGGTCGACTTATGTGCATTCCTCCGCCGCTCCAACAAATGGCGCCCGAACGGGGACCGAAGAAAGGGGAATTGGAGCGACGGACACTGAGAAGCACCGGTAGCAGCGACCGGGGGGCAAAAGATTAACCGAACGCTGATCGTCTTGGTTGGTGTGTTAACTCTCGTGCCTGGACCGTCCAAAAGGGGTTCGCCGTCAGTGAGAGCTACTGGAAAAAGGCTGCAAAGACTTTTTAACCGAGGTGCCTTAATCAAGGTAGCACCCAGGAGTATCAAGAAGCCGGCCGGCAATGGATCAAGAGGTAGCCCTAAAATTATTACAATGCTTTTTAGAAAAGCGGGGAGTAAACTGCATTAAGCAAATTTCGGGGTTAGTCACGCTGGGTCGCGTTAAGGGATGCTTTAAGAATCCGGATTTATTATTTAAGGAGAGTGAATGGCGTAGATTAGGAGACGTATTATGGGATATGGTAACTGATGATGATAAATCAGCTAAAAAACTAATGAAGCAAGGACAGAAACCTTTCAATTAGTGTGGGTACAGCTTTTGAGCTTAGTACCTGGAATGCTATCGGAACCTCCCTATGGGATGAAATTAGTGACGGGTCTAAAGAAGTTAAAGATCTTGTAACTTTACGGAAATTGATTAAGACAACTCTGTAAGAAATGAAAGCAGATCGTAAAGCGTCTGCGTCTGCTTTTGCTGCTCTCTCTCTCCAACCGCAAGCGAAAGGGAAAAGCGGGGAGAAAAACATAATGCAGCGAGAGAGACTTTTTGGAGCTTGTTCGCCTGCTCTCGTGCCCTTGACTTCTGCTCCACTCCCTGGGACTGCCGATATTAATCAGCCATCCGACAGTTCCCAAGCCTCCCTAACCGTACGATTAAAGGAAACCCTACAGAATCAGGGAGTGAGTAAAAATCTGCCTACGAAAAACCAGCCCTCAGATACCACCGTTCAACATGAACAAATTATACCTAGCATACACCCTGATTCAAATAATGCAAACAAGGACTTGGCTACTCTAATAATAGAACAAAAAGAGACAATGTTAGAATTGTTAAAGGAAATGGGGAAAAGAGACGGGGAAACCAACCGCACCCGTGACAGACGCGGAGCCGCCTGTAATAGCCGCTGCAGAAGAAAGGCAGAGACATTGGAGGGGTGTAATAACAGATGCCATTATAGAAGGGACTATGCTCTAAGCATTCCCAGTTATTGCATCAAATGGACAGAAAAAATGGGAGGTGTTTGACTGGAAGGTCATTGAGAAATTAAGGAATGCTGTGAGTCAGTACGGAATCAAATCTGCGTTAACTCACCAAATACTGCAATTCATTTTTTCTGCTGATACGCTGATACCTCAAGATATTAAACAGCTAGCACAGTTGATTTTGACACCCGCCCGAATGTTAGTGTTTTTCTGGCAGTGGGAGAAGCTCTGTGATAGGGAACAAGCAACATCACGACAACAAACAGATCCCCTATGGGGAGTAACCATGCAGATGCCGATGGGTACTGGACCCTTCGCATCAGGGAACGCTCAGTTACAATGTGTCACTGAGGTTCATCATCTATCACAGATCTTGGCGTATCAAGCTTTTCTTACTGTACCAGACAATATGTACAGCCATGCTTTTACCCAGGTGAAACAGGAGAATACAATTTATGACCACCCTGACATGAACGAGGGCATGAAAGAAAACACGTTCAAAATACTCGCTTTTGAAAATGCTACTGAAAAGACACGCAAAGCATTGTGTAATTTGCCGAAAAATGCAGACATCGTTGATATGATAGAATACACGGATCGATCAGTGGACTCACAGAAAGTAGCCTATGCTGCCACAGCTCTCCAAGGAGCTACAAAGAAACACAAGGCCAGTAAGACACCCTTGGTCAAGTGTTCTAACTGTGGCAAACGTGGACACATTAGGAACAAATGTACAGGTACTGTTAACAGTAAGTGCTGCAACAAGTGTAAGAAAGATAACCATACCACCAAGAATATAGGAAGAAGGGAAACTTTACACCGACTGCGAAGGCCCCTCGCGCGACGACACGAATGCAAGGGGCTTGAGCTGCCAGCCCTCAGGCAGCCTCGCAACCACCAGATCCGCCACCGCAGGAAGCTCCAGAGTGGATGTGGAAACCGCAGTCAACATAAAGGGACCATTGGGGTTTGGACTTAGTGCATTTTTAATGGGGCAATCTTCAACAGCTCTAGAAGGAATTCTGGTGCTCCCAGGGCTTATTGATGCAGATTATTGTGGGACTGTGAAAATTATGATTCATGTTTTAATCCCTCCTGTTTCTATTCCTAAAGGTACCAGAATAGCACAATTAGTTCCATTCAGGTCGTGTGTTCCGAACCCAGGTGAAGTACAACGTGGAGATGGTGGATTCGGCTCCACAGGGAAACCGCAGGTATACTTTGCCATG
This sequence comes from Astur gentilis, assembly GCF_929443795.1. NCBI lineage: Eukaryota > Metazoa > Chordata > Aves > Accipitriformes > Accipitridae > Astur > Astur gentilis. The sequence continues at coordinate 107,336 of NW_026061068.1, forward strand.
GACGCAACAAGAGGTAAACCAGAAAAGGTAGTGCAATTGGAAGGGCCCGATGGAGTTGTTGTCAAGAAACCGATGACAATCAATACAGGTGCTGATGTTATGATTATTTCACAATGCATTTGGCCTCCATCATGGCCATCGATCAATCCAAACTTTGGTATTGCAGGGATAGGGGGCACACAAGCCACCTTAGTAAGTCAGCTACCAATTACATTTGTGTTCCCCGATGGTGAACACATTACGACGTGTCCGTATGTCATGACTACCCCAACTGAATTGTTTGGCCTCGTAGGCCATGATTTATTGAGCCAAATGAAGGCAATGTTAGTGACGCATCCTTTTTAGGAGCGGTCACTGAGGGGTAGCCGATTCTGAAAATTAACTGGAAAACAGATGAACCTGTTTGGATTGATCAGTAGCTGCTAAATTCTGAAAGGCTACTAAAAATACAAGGGTTAGTTGAGGACCAGTTGAGAGCGGGACAAGTTGTTCCTTCTACTAGTCCATGGAATACATCAATATTTACCATTCCCAAGAAAAGTGGGAAGCGGAGACTGTTACATGATCTCAGAGCTGTGAATGTGGTGATGCACAGTATGGGAGCCCTGCAGCCAGGTTTGCCATCTCCAGTTATGCTTCCAGAAGAATGGGATTTGTTAATTATAAATCTAAAAGATTGCACCCAGATGGCGCTGAACGGTTCGCCTTTTCGGTACCATCGATTAACAAGGCAGAACCCTATAAGAGATACCATTGGGTCGTGTTACTGCAATGAATGCGCAATTCCCCCACGATGCGTCAGGTGTATGTGGCCTGGGCATCAGAGCCTGTAAGAAAGCAGTTACCTCAGTAACTTGCCACAGGATGAGATTTTAACTCAATTGCAGGACATCTTAAGCCATCGCGGAGTAATAATCACTCCTGAAAAGGTGCAAAAGGCAGCACCTTGGAAGTATTTGGGGTGGCACATAAATGCTAGCAATGTTAAACCTCAGAAGGTTCAAATAACATGAGAAATTTCAATGTTACATGATGTCCAGAAGCTTGTGGGAGATATCCAGTGGGTGCGGAATCTTTGCGGTATCACTAATGGCAATATGACCCCTCTGGTAGAACTCTTGGGTATGAGAACACTGTGCAGATGAGAAACGGGAAATGACAGAGTTGACCAATTGGTTGCAGCGCCACGGGAGCCTCCTCCAGGGAATCGTTTTCAACAAAGCACGGCAATCGCATGCGTTCTTGCACCAACCCGCTAGGATGTTAGCAAAGCAATTTGACTTACCACTTACTGATGCCCAAGGTATCGTTAAAGCATGCCCTGATTGTCAAAAGGAAGGGCTCGGCTTGGGCTGTGGGGTTAACCGACGAGGTCTTTTGCCATTGCAGTTGTGGCAAATGGATTTCACCCATGTCATGTGGTTTGGTGCAAAGCGTTCTGTGCATGTGTGTATTGATACCTATCCTGCTGCCATGTGGGCCACGGCACGAACTGGAGAAAAGGCCTTACATATTGAATGACATCTTCACGCTTCTTTTGCAGTACTGGGTGTGCCTCAAGAAATTAAGATGGACAACGGCCCAGCCTATGGTTCTACACGATTTGCTCGATTTTGTAATTTGTGGGGAATTCACCACGGTACCGGTATTCCACATCTTCCCACAGGACAGGCTATTGTCGAATGGGCCAACCAAACCCTAAAAGAACATGCTGCAAAAACAAAAGGGGGGAACCCAGGGCTTACTCCCAGAGGAACGATTGGCCAAAGCCTTATTTGTGCTAAATTATCTTAGATTGACAGGTGATCACAAAGACCCACCAATGGTAGTGCATCATGTTCTTTTACAGGCAGAAAGGACGCAACAAAGTACAGGAATCATGGTAATGTATAAGGACCCAGAATCCAGGAAATGGTGCAGATCAGCAGAAGTAAAACTTACTGGGAGATCCTGGCTAAGTGGGACAAGCCATGGCTTCGCACTGATGCTGGACCCGGAATTGTTCCAATGGCGACTGGCACGGCACCGGCGGGTGCTGGAGCCACTGATCTGACAGATTCTAACTAATAGAGTATTACTAGTGGACACGGAGTCCTTCAGAGAGGTTTTCAGAACAGCATGCCTTATTGTATATAGAACCTGCTTTAGGTAAAAAGTGTGTAAAGCATAATTTGATTAAACATAGTGTGATTACGGGAAGACAGTGTGGGGTAAAAGTTAGTTAAAGCCAAAATTAGGGGTAAGGTCTATTTCCATTAATAACCTGGGAACGAGGTTGATTGTGTTTCCACAGATACAGGCCCACGATGGACTCCTGTTCGATTTGCATGACCATCATCATCTGGAGCATCATAGATGATGTGGCAATATGAATACTACCTCAGCCAAAAACTAATGTATAGGTCACCTTGGCTAACATAACAGGTCAAGATTCTCTGTGCATCGCAACTGTATCGTAAAGCCCATGAACCAATAGACAAGATGGCTATGACTCGTGCAGCGCGCCTGGCCAGCGAGCGCATGCGTCATAGATTGCAACCGAGGCGGACTTTTGGCACCCGCTGGCCACGTGTGCTAAAACCCGTTCCTCTGCAAATGTATAAATACTGGGATTTTCCGAAGAGCATCGGGCTGGTGTACAGTGAGGCCATCGTTGCCTCTGTGGGGACGCCCACGGAAAGCTGGCACCTACCGATTGCTGGGCTGAGTTCGTGGAGCAAGATGGCACAAGAATGTATAGATGGTTCATTTTCCTCATGGTCTGGGTCATTAGGGGTAACAGGTTGGCTCAAAGAATTATGGGCATTATTGTAGTTACTGTGATTTTAGCTATTGTAATAGTTTTACCTTGTTCAGCTTATTAAGGAAAATGGCATCCCAAGTTATTAAGCAAGCCTGGATTGCTCAAAAACAAAAAGAGGGAGAAAGATTTAAACGGAGACCTACAGTGGATTCAACCTTGTTGTGGTATTACAAATACAGACTTACAGCCGCTGCTGGATTTATTGTGGGGCAGCGGTACCTTAACTTCTACAAGACAACTAAGTGCACCGGGATGGCAAGCCTTGGCAGCAATTGGACAAAAAAAACAAAACAAAACAAAACAAAACAAAAAAAAACCACAACAAAAAAACCCCATCACATCCTCCATGTCTGGCAGATACGTTCCTGATTTACCCATAAATTTGAAACCTTATGCTGAGATTGATATGGAACACACTGACTGTAGTAAGCAGCATGACAGTGACACCGGTGATTGATCCACATCGGTTAACACCATGGGACAGTAAGAATGTTTGGGTGTCACTAGCTAAAGCTATTAATCAAACCTCTTTTTGTGTGCTTATGTATTTTATTAGGTATAATGTTGTTTTTACTGTGTTTAATTAATTGTGTTCACAGATCTTTGCAAAGGGCAATACAGCAGGTGTTAAAATTTTACCTCAATCTATATACAAACAAATAGATTGGCTGAAGAAACATACACAAAGATCCAGCAAGAAACTAGTTGGTTTGATGGAGTGTTACAATCAATATTCGGCGGGATAACACTATGGGTAATGTCATTGATTAAGGAAGCCTTATGATGGTTGGGTATATTGATATTAATCTGTGTAATAGTTAGAATTCCGTATGGGTGCATGATAAAAGAAGTCTCAAAGCTGACACACCAAGCTCTACTCGCACAAAAAGAAAAAGGGGGAATTGTTGGGAATTGGCTTCATGAAAAAGGACATGGGTCTATAGAAAAGCTGTGCGAGCAGAGTTCTGTGTGAAAGAATGTCAGTTTGAGCAGCAAGACTAGGCCTTGGCCGAAAATAGCTGGCTTTGCTGATATCAGGAGAAAAACAGGGACAGTGTGACCTTGGCATAACTTCATAAGTAACTTTTGAAGAAGTTCCCATGAGAAAGCTACGGAACATGCATAGCTGCAAATCACAAGTGGGTGTGTTTTAGTAATGAATAAACATTAGCAATTTGCCATTGTTGTCCAGGCCCATTGCCTTTTCCAGTCTGGCCCATTTCCAGCTTGGGGGTGCTCTTAGGATTAGTCTGGAGGCAAAGATCACACTGTTGTGCGATCACACTGCCTCACCGTGGCGTATAAATTCCTAGCCACAATTTCTCCTATCAGATGATTATACAGGGCTTCTGTTCCCCAATGTCTTTTCCTATGTTCCTCCCCTATCAAATGCCATAATAAGCAAGAGGGAACGATTAGCTTTCCCTGTGGGGTATGAGCCCACCCCTCTTCATTATATGACCCTTCTAAACCTGTAATGAGCTTTTGATCTTCCTTAGTATATTCTGGCTTACCTTCTAGGGAAATCCACCTATCAGGAATTAAGGCCCCTTCTGTTTTTACCTGTGTTTTGGCCACTTGTTTTGCCTCTCTGTCCGCCAGCTCGTTCCCTTTTTCCAAATCTGAGCTCGCTTTCTGGTGTGCCTTAATATGCATAATTGCTACTTTCTTAGGGAGCTGGACAGCTTCCAGTAACTTCAGAATTTCTTCTGCGTGTTTGATATTTTTCCCTTGAGAACTCACTAGTCCTCTCTCCTTCCAAATTGCTCCACGTGCGTGTACAACTCCAAAGGCATATTTTGAGTCTGTATAAATGTTCACAACTTTGCCCTGGGCCAATTCCAGGGCGCGGGTTAGAGCAATTATTTCTGCCTTCTGTGCGGAGGTGTTCCTGGGCAAAGCCCCCGATTCTATTACCTCTTGGCTGGCAGTGACGGCGTATCCCGCGTGTCGATTACTGTTTAGGACGTAACTGCTTCCGTCTGTGAAGCGAGTTTCCCCGTTTTCCATGGGGCCGTCTTTCACGTCTGGGCAACTGGCGTACGTTGCTTCGATGGTTTCCAAACGGTCACGATGTACCGGTTCTCCTGTGTTCCTGCTGAGAAAAGAAGCTGGGTTGACAATGTTAGCGACTACAATCTCCACGTCATCCCGCGCTACCAATATAGCTTGATATCTCAGGAATCTTTGTGGAGAGAGCCAGTGTCCGCCTTTTGCTTCCGGTACTGCTGATACTGCGTGAGACACCAGAACAGTCATCTTCTGGCCCAGAGTAAACTTTCGGGCTTCCTGTGTATTTAGTATCACAGCCGCAACCGCCCGCAGGCATCCAGGCCAACCTTTTGCAGTCGTGTCTAACTGCTTAGAGAGGTAGGCAACTGCCCATCGATACGGGCCCAGGTTTTGTGCTAATATTCCCAGAGCAATGCCCTGCTTCTCATGGGAGTAAAGAAGAAACAGCTTACTCGCATCTGGGAGTCCTAAGGCCAGGGCCGACATCAAAGCCTTTTTCGGTAGCTCAAAGGCTCGTTCGGTCTCCTTATTCCACTCAAGGTGTTTCTGCTTAGTGGCTGTCAACGCATACAGTGGTTTAACAAGCAATCCGTAATTATAGATCCACAATCGGCACCACCCTGTCATTCCCAGAAAAGTCCATAACTCTTCTACTGTCTGAGGTCTCCCAGTTTGACATATTGCCTCTTTACAGGCCTGTCCCAAAGGTCTTTGTCCCGCACTAATTTCATAGCCCAAATAATTCACTTTGCCTTGCATTACCTGTGCCTTTTTCTTGGATACCCGGTACCCCTGAAGTCCCAGGAAATTCAACAGACTCGCCGCCCACGTCGTACAATCTTTCTCCGTTTTGGTGGCGATCGGGATATCATCCACATACTGCAACAGCTTCCCCTCCTCAGACGGGGTTTCCCAGGATTCCAAGTCTTTCGCAAACCGATTGCCAAAAACGGTAGGCCTATTCTTAAATCCTTGTGGCAAGGCCGTCCAAGTGAGCTGGGTCTTTCGACCGCTCTTGGGGCTGGGTCTTTCGACCGCTCTTGGGCTTTTCCCATTCAAATGTAAGTTTTGCCTGGCTTCACGGAGAGGGAGGCAAACGAAAGCATCCTTCAAATCTAAAACACTAAACCAAGTCAATTCAGGTGTTAGCACGGTTAACAGGGTCTATGGGTTCGCCGCTACCGGGTAAAGATCTTCAGTTATCTTATTCACCGCCCATAAGTCTTGGACCACCCAATATGACCCATCGGGCTTCCGAACAGGTAATATAGGGGGATTGAATTCAGACTCACACTCTTTTAATAGTCCCAACTGCAAAAATTTTTCTATCACCGGCCGGATTCCTTCTCTGTCTTTCTTCTTTAGGGGATATTGTTTAATTCTTACCAGCTTTTGGCCTTCCTTGATCCTAACTTCAACAGGTGGAACACTTTTCGCTCTTCCAGGTGCATCGGTAGCCCATACCCCCGGGTACACTTGCTTTAAGATGTCCTCATTAATGATTCCTTCTAGGGGGAGACTGGTTAAAGTTAGGCTCAATATTTGAATATTTTGCTGATCTTTTACCTCCAGAGTAATTTCTCCCTTCTTGAATACAATTTTTGCTCCCAATGGTTCCAACAAGTCCCTTCCCAAAAGGGCCTTTGGGGAGTTCGGCATATATAAAAATTTATGAATGCCCCACTGTTTTCCTAATTTATATTCTAAAGGTTTACAAAACTATGCCTTTTCACTTTGGCCAGTCGCTCCTTTCACCGTGACATAATCATTCCCCGGGGCATCAAAGCCTGATTCAAAACCGAGTATGTTGCTCCTGTATCTACCAAAAATTCTACCTCTTGTTCTGTTTTCCCTAGCTTAATTATAACCAGTGGATCCGCTAGGGTAGATTCCCCAGGTTCTCGTCAGTCTCCCTTCACAGAGGCTACTGTTCTTCCTGTTTGAGCCCTCTGATGCTCCTTGTTCCCTGGGCATTCCCTCTACCAATGACTGAATTTCTTACACAAAGCGCATTGATCCTTACCCAGTCGGGGCAAGTCTCGTCTAGGCCCTCTTCCCCTTTCTTCCCGAATAACAGCCATTAATTTCCTTTGTCCTTGCCTATATCCTTCTTCTCTGTTACTAAACACCCTCCGTGCTTTTGTGGTACAGAACAGAGATGTAGCAAGAAAGGAAAAAAAAGAAGGGAGGGAGAACAAAGGGAGAGAGACACAAAGACTGGAAGAAGGACAAAGGGATGGCAGAAGAAAAAAATAGTGATAGGCTACAGGACAGAGATGGAGGAGTTCCAAAAAGACACAGGGAGCATGACAGAACGAGAGTGAGAAACAAGGGACAGAGCAGGACAGCACTGGAGGAAAAAACAACTGTGATTGATAGGCTGCGAGAGAGACATGGAGGAAGAGAGAAAAGAGAAGGGACAGCTAGCTGGAGAGGGGGATACAGTTAGAAAGGATGGAAGAGGGAAGGGAACAGAGAGAAATACAGAAAAGATGGCAAGAGGAAGCAAGGCAGAGGGACAGCAATAGAAGAAACAAGGGACAGGGATCTGGACAGATGAAGAAAAAAGCAGGAGAAACATACAACATGATACGATGGGACAGAAAGTAACACAGAGCGTCAGATGATAATAATGACAAGAGATAGACTATGAAAAGCACAGGAGGTTGGAGAGAGAGAGAGAAGACATGAATGAAAAGAGTAGAGAGCACCACAAAGGGTCAGGGAAAGAGAAGGACAACAGAATAAAAAAAACCCTCACATATTACACACATGTTATCCACTCATCAAGCCCATTTCAGAGTTACACAGTACCTCAGCCCCTTTAAGAAAAGTAACACATGCGCCCGAGCCCATTTCGGCGCCGCACCACGCCCGAGCCCATTTCACGGTTCTCTACCTACAGCTCCAATTTCAAAGTTCTGCAATCACTAGAGGAAGGAATGCACCCCCTTTCCATTAACCCAGCAGCAGCTACATTTACCTCAAGGTATCTACAACTCGCCCTTGGATGCCTAATTCCAACAGACACTTTCACTTACTTCAACAGCTAAGTTTACCTATGGGCACTAAACGCCCATGCTTCCCTCTACGCTTCCCTTTGTGATTGCCATTAGTACTGTAATTCCCACAAGGACACATAATTACCTGTCTTTTTTACATTTTATTTTTAGTGCTTCATTTGGTCCATTACTCATTCCACATAGATTCAGCTATGTCAGTATTTCAATCCAATTCTACAATGTACTTTTTCTACAATATATAGAAAAGACTTATGGCCTCACTCGTCAAATATTTGACACTATTAGATTTAGTCCTCTTTTAATCACTATTTTTACAAATACATGTAAACTCCAAAAATTTAGCATTACCTGAAGAAGAAATGCCACTATTTAGTACCTGCAATGCTCTACGGAGTGGTCTTTTCCACATTCCTCGCTCCCATTACATACATCGCTGCACATCCAGAAGTTTTACTCCCTGAGGTGACATTACCGCCATGATCCCTGTTCCCGGGCACCAAACGAGTGACCTCCAATCATCTTGACAGACCGTCCACTTCCACACCTCGACACAAAACCAGAAATTGAAAAATATCATTACATCACAAGCTACAAAGAGCAACCAAATATTTTACAAACCCACCACAGACAAATACAGTTACACTCACGCACTTCACAACCCTGGCCTACTCCATGCTGGCCATCTAGTCCAACTCCCCCCACAAAATCCTCAACTGTCTTCCAAAGACCATCCACCGAACAACATATCTCTCTGTGCTGACTGGCAATTACCAGGTTCCAGGGGAGCGCTCCACAGGAACACCGTTCCCGGGAGCCTTGGAAAAAAAAAAAAAAAAAAAAAAAAAACCACAAACAAAAAAAATCGCCCTGCCTTTGAAAACCCAGGCCCGAGGCAGACCCCAGTCCAAACATTGGCAATCAACATTGCCTCATGGAGCAGCTGGGACCAGGGAAAAGAAAAAATAAATGGGGCAGGGGAGGACACACCAAAAACCAACCCATATCCCAGCTGGGGTTTTTTATTCTAAGTTTGGGTTTTTTTTCCTAATTCCCTGAAAAACATCTCAACTCTACATCCAACCTGAAAGGAAAAAAAACCAAAAAGGCTTAACCACAGAACCCTACAAGGTTAGAGACATTCACAACACACCACTCGTTCAGATCACATGAACGCCAGCCCTCACTCTCAACTCATCCATCATACCGTCCACAGGCCTCAAGAGGCCGTCACCCCGTCTGCAGCAGCAGGGGCCTCAAAAAAGCACCCTACCTGCAAAAACCCAGGCCCCAGCCCAACCTCCTTCCAACCAACCTCCCCACAAACTGCCCTTCCGTTACACCAACATTTCAACACGCACCATCATCTCCACCATCCGTGCATTTTCAACCCGATAATTAGCTTTCACAGTGCCACGTGTCACAGTCCAACCTCCGTAGCGCCATGTCACCTAAACGCAAGGTTCTTTCAAGCACCTCTCGTGCCCTGTCATCACCTGCAAAAACAACACACAAAGCTTGTCAACAGACACTTCATCCTCGAGAGAGAAGTCCTCCACCACTCCCCTACCCTGCTTCCCACCTATTCCAAAAATAACACATCCTCACAGCCAGTGTCCTCCATGACACTTGAAAAAACCAGAGCATCACAAACACAGAGCTGTCCCAAAGTTACCGATCGCTCCAAGACCCATCACGCTGCTACTTAGACCTCAAGGCCTTGACCATTTCTAGAGACTTGCCACAAAGCATCTGCATAAACAAGATGAACACCATTGCCCAGTTCCTGCCTTACTCAATGCTAGTTCACAGTCCAATTGCGATCCCCTCAACTCTGCATGCAAAGAGCCCGAAGTCATTAAACCTTCTACGCTGCCTCTACAATGCCATACAAGACACACACAAACATAGAGCCATGTAATTCACATGCAAATGTAATGCCATACAAGGCAGTACTCTTACCTCAGTCAAGGCAAAACAACTCAGAGCCTTGCCATACCAGACAAAACAGAACAGGGCCAATGCAAGAGACTCTCACGTGACAGTCAATACAAGTACAGACCAAAACAATACAAAACCAATACAGAACCATAGAAGGCAAGGCAGTCTCAGGTGGCAATCCATACAAGTACAGAGCACTGCAATACAAAACACAATGCAGGGCCAGGCAATGCGAGACAGTCTCACATGACAGTCGATAAAAATACACAACAAAACACCACAGGGCAAAGGCAAATACAGACCAATACAATGCAAGAAAACTGCAAAACACAGCAAAGCAAAGCAGTCTCATAGAGCCACCGGATGCATCTTCCTTCAGAGTCCACCCACGGACTCAACTCCTTACAGTGCTCTGCTGCCTTCCCCCATCGCTCTGTGGGACACATCCTGTCCCTCCACATCTGAAAAAAAAAAAACCCCAAACATATTGAATGAGTCACCTGGATGCAGAGCAAGAGCTTCACAACTCCAGAGGTCTTGATTCCATCTACAAAGACCATCTGGAATGCAGCTACAGCCTGTCATTTTAAAAACAAACAAAAAAAAAAACAACACACAACCAAAAAACAAACAAAAAAACAACACAAAAACCCAACACACACACCCCCCTGCCCACTGTAGGGTTCAATTATATGGAACTTCGTTACTGGCCCTGAAAGTAGCTCATGGTCGCAAGAGAGTTCCAGACACCTTTGAAGGCTCTGAACAGAACAAACAAGAAGATAGAAGAAGAAAGATCCCAATTAGAAAAACACAGGTGCACATTCCACGATAAAGGGAACTTGGCACAACCGACCTCAATTCAGGGGCTTATCTCGACCAGTTGGACTAAGACAAGTTTTGCATGCTCTAACATAGCCAATTATATCCTGTGTGTATGCACGTGTACAGAGCGAGTATAACTAACTGTATCTTATGTTTCTACGCGTGGACAGTATCGATGTAACCAATCACCGCTTACGCTTGTGCGCGTGGACACCACATGCTTGCGTGCAGCAGCCAATCAAAGCTTCTAAACAACTTAGAGAGTTGTGTAAGAATGATCAGCTAAGCTCAATAAAGGGGCGACTTTGATCATCATACTGGTGTTCTATCATCCGGGCCCCGCACGGAGTAACCCTAAACCCTACACCCCACCAACCAAAAAAACCCAGGGCCAAACTTGGAGCCCATCACGTGCAAGTCTTAACACCTTAGAGACTCAAATCCGCTTCACTGCCCCTCAGCAACCCCTGCCACACGGCTCCAATTGTCTCCGTGAAACACTATCGGCACGGCTGTCCGCGCAGGCCGCTGATGGCTACTCGAGCCGAGATGACTGTACAACCCTCGCCTAAACGGTCTAGGCACATCAACGTTTCACCCGTAGACTCTTATCGCTGTTCCACCTACCCCTGACTCCACACCCCCCCAGGCAGAGCAGCTCCAAGCCAAGCACACCGTGTGCAGAACGTCACCACGTGGAACGCCACCAACGAGGTGATTCAACGAGAGAGAAAACTCTCAGCAAGAAGAATGACCCCCGGACGGGAGGCGCCGTCGGGCAAGATGACCTACGGGGCCGCAACCGCGAGGCCAGGAGGCTCCACAGCAGACCCAGAGGAGTCAAACGGAGCGGCCCGTTACAAGACAGCACTGTCAAAACCCAGACGACAGATGCGCCAGAAGCCTGGCATCGAGACCTAAGGATGTCAGGATGCGGGGAAGAAGTCCCACTCCGAGAAAACGGACGGCTAGAGAGCAGAGCTGCCGATGCAGGCTGAAAAAATGCTGCCATAGAGCACTGACCGGAACCCGCCAAGACCGATCCATGCTTTAGAGCTCCGAGCGCAAGAAAAGAAGCACCCGATTGGCACCGGGCCAATGAGTAAGAGCATTCAAAACCCTAGGGACAGCACCCGAAGCGCATGCCTCGCTCCTCTGGCGCAAAGCGCGACAAGGACATCGAGACCCGAGGAAGGTCTAAGCGCACAAGACAGACTACACAAACTACACGCCACCGCGGACACGGGCTGGAACTGCCCTGCCCGGCACACACGGGTCTCGTGCTGAAAAGCAACCCGCTCCCTTCTCCTGCGCAAAGGCGACTGCTTTGGGACAGCCCTCTCTCCTGCGCTAACTTTAAAACTCCTCCCTGCTATTCCCAGCTTTGTCCCTTCCTCTCAGCCTGGTCCCTCAACTTAGCTTTCAGAGGGCTGAGGGTCCAAATCCATCCTCCACAAAACCACACGGGCTAACTGGGATGTTCCTCAAGGGGAACATTGCTCTTCAACATCTGCAATGAAAAAAACAAACACAAACAAATCAGAAAAGGGAGTAAGCATCCCGCTGGCCAACGCCAACTACTTCCCCAACTCCCCCCTCCTCACAAGTGCCACCGTGTTCACTTCCCCGCTCATTCCAGACTCAGACCCTGCAGCCATCATCACTCGTGGTATCTAAGGTACCGAGAGAAACCACGTTAGCGTGGCACTCGTGAGAAGCCATCGGCCCCACACTCCTCCTCGCTAATCCACAGCTCACCTGAAACGCTCATCCAATTCAAAGATAGCCCACACAGCACCTCCACAACAGAAGGTAAAGGCTGAACCGAGCAGCCCCATAATACTTTGCTATTCAACACCGACCCGGCCGACGACCGCCTCACCTTCTCGGACCGCTCACCGGCATGCAGCTTTTCGGGAGACCTTATAGCAGACTTCACGGTACGTAAAGGGTGCCTATAAGAAACCTGCAGAGGGACTTTTTACAAGGGAGTACAGCCATAGGACAAGGCGGTAACGGCTTTAGTCCTAAGGAGGGTACATTTAGTTTAGGCGTTAGGAAGACGTTTCTCACTAGGGGTGGCGAGGCACTGGAACGCGTTGCCCAGAGAACCTGCGGATGCTCCCTCCCTGGAAGCATTCAAGGCCAAGTCAGATGGGGCTTTCAGCAACCTGGTCTTGCGGACGGCGTCCGTGGGGGAGGGTTGGAACTAGAGGATCTTTATGGTGCCTTCCAACCCAAACCATTCTACGATTCTATGACATTCAAATCCAACTGCAAAACTCCTCTGAGAAGGGCTGGTGAACCCTCCTCCCTTTCCCCAGCAGTCCCAAAACTTAAGAAACCCCTTTTCTTCTCCTCAACTGTCAGGAAAGGAACCCCACTGCTTCCTGACACCTCCTGCCCTCAATCTGCACTCCTGAACCCCCTTCAGTGGCTACTCCTCAAGAGCCGCTCTTCTGAGCAACATCCCAAATTCTGGGGGCACCCCCTAACCTACAGCTCCCCAGAGACTCTGAGCTCTGCTACATGCCCACAAAAGAAAGTCAAGTCCCAAGCCTTGTAATCTACGAGGGGCCTGCCACCAGCTGCAAAGATTCTAAGGACAACGTGGCATTCTGTGGGCAATGAGGAAAGGCACCCCAAACCCTGAAGGGCACTGTGCCTCACGGCCCTTCTGCTTTCATCAGTAGTACTAAAACTCCATAGACAAATACATACAAGATGCTCACCCTAACCCCTGCTAAACAATGTCACCATCAGTCCCGTTAAGAGAGATAACAACTTACACAGCAGAACTGTTAAAAACCCAACGTTCCTTCTTCAATAAAGTTGGGAATTGCAGGAAAACACAATGCATGAAGACTAAAAAAAAAACCAAACAACAAAAAAAACCCCAAACAATGCATACTATTAAACCATCTTTCTACCCCTGAACTGATGCAGAAACTGACACTAGGCCTAGTAGATGTAGAAATAGAACGTATGTTTAGACTCAGTGTATTGCTAAATAAAAGACTCAGGAATTTGTTAGAAGGTTAACAACTGCCTCTGTAAGTTGATTTACGTAGACAAGCCAAGGACATAAAGCACAAGATTCCTGTGTCTGTAATATAAGACAAAATAACATGCCCTCTTTGAGGAGGTATTCTGTTTGATAAGAAAATATGTTCTGTCTCTTGTGGTGACTGAGCCAAAAGCTAGGTGATAAGCAGAGAAGTTGTTTGTGGGGCCCAGAAGGGGATCGTACTGCGCAAACTCGTACAACAAAGTTCAAACAGCGGACAAGTGAGGAAGACTATGGAAGACCACCAGAGGACTCCAGAAGACCAACGAAGACCTTCAACACGCATGCATAAAGGACATTTACATATGCTAATGACTTCTCGGAAAATCAATGAATATGTATATTATTTCTCAGAAATTTTATGAATATGTATGTAAGGCAGGTATTTAACCTATACAATTAGTCCCAGCCAGAAAGCACATTTGGAGGAGCGATCCTCCGTTCTTCCAGCGCTGCAATAAAGAATACTTAACTCCATCACTGAATGCTCATTTCGAGAAACAGAACACTCGAAACAAAATTACTGACCTGAAAAAAAGAAAGGGGGAAAAAAAAAAGCTGCATACAAGTGTGTCGTGGTTTCAGCCCAGCCGGTAACAAAGGACCACGCAGCCGCATATCATGTCTGAATAAATGTGAGTTTAGTAGGTAGATACACATTCAGAAATGCACAAGAACTGAAAGGAGTAATCTGTAACTGGTAGACTACGAACGCTGCAATAGCATGCAATGTAAATCAACATGCACCTATAGGGAAGGGAAGGGAAGTACAGAAACATTCTTCTGGATTTAAAAAAAACCAAAATGCAGCAATGGTAGGAAAAGGTACTTGGAATGTGCCACGTTCAATCCACTGAAACGACGTCTGCAACAGCAGTAAGAACACTGGCAAACTACCTTCTCGGTTCCACAGGGCCTTGAAACCCATACGCATTGTCTGTTGCCAGTTGCCATTAGGAAACAAAGATATTAAATAGGGCAAATCAGAAATAACTTGAACCAATCCCTCCCACCCAGCTATAAACCAGGACCATATACAGCCCTTGCAGACTACACAAGATCCTGTCTCATTCCAGCCATATCATTAGCACAAGCTGTGCAAACCCATGCAAATCAACAGGTTTTCCAGGCGTAAAAGCAGACTCCAACAGCAGTTAAGCCACTTCTTACAACTGACAACGTCATACTTCCATCACTGATTATAGCACAAGAACAAAAGAGAATGGGTCTTTATTGTCCTTCATGAACTTGAGGGGCTGCAAGAAACCAGTGAAGTTACAAGCCTGGATTCTGTAATGTCGCTATCAGCATAATTTCCAGATCAAAGATCCGGCCTCCTGTTAAGATCATCAAACATAATTTTGAGTTTGGAGGACAGGCCATCACAACACTATGTTAGGTAGAGTATAAAACCTTACCATCAGATTCTCAGCTAGTTTAAGTCAATGTGTTCTGTGTGTTCCGCTGAAGTCAATGAAACTAAACACACTATCACAGGAAAGAGGTATTTCAGCATGCCTCAGACCTGGAAAACTATCTTGAAAAATGCCCATAACTTTTAACACAAATTCTCTGCACTTCCCACGATCTCTCAACAGCGAGCAGTAGTAAGACCCTAACAGTTACTTGCAACCTATTTCTTGCATAGCATTCATTTTTATTTTAATTTTAAAAGGGGCAACTAATACATAAGATTTTTGCAGCTACTCACAAAAATCAATAAGCAAAGACATTTGTTCCAAGATTTAAATTACTTGTACAATTTAAAAAAACTATCAAAGCTCTGTAAAGTAAAATAGATACATTTACCTACTCATGTAGGAAACTACAGACAAACTTCAGGAAATGACCAAAGGTGCAGAGGATAGGCTAATAGGCTAAGGTAGAAAAACAACAACAAAAAAAGAAAACCCAGGAGTTCTACAGAAAAATGAGTGAGCAGCCCACAGCACTGGCAGACAACAGATTTTTTTATACCCACTTCCTCCACCCCTTCTTCCTATTCCCTCCCCCCCCCCCCCCCTTTTTTTTTATAAGGGAAATAATTATTCTATTGTGAAACATATTGTCAGTGATGCAGTTGAAGCCAAAAGTTTACATGAGTTCAGGAGATTATTAACCGAATTATAAGACATGTGCCAACACAACTGCTATAAAAAGCATCTGCATCACGGTGAAATGCAAACAGCTACTCTGATAACGACACATTATTATTCACTAAATTTGCCTTTGCCTTTTACCCTGTTGTATAGTTACTAATGTTGAAAAGAGTCACTGCTGTGCAAGAAACTAAAACTTACAGCGCTTTATGCTCGGAGAGAACTGTGGCCCATCAGCTCGTGGCTGTGAAGCCTTACAACTTAACACGTTGCAGTTGCACACCAACAAGTTCTGAGGTGGACTGCTGACTGTATTCAATAGTCACAGCTTAGGTAGGAGGATATGATAAACTTGACTTATTTGCCTTTAACCGATGCTCCAAATATGTTAAAGTCGTTCTTAAAGCAGGTTACTGGTTTGATTACCCTTCATACAAAATCCTCCTTCAAATGGAGGTTTCTCTTCTCTTCTTTTCAGATTTAAGGCATGAACAGAAACCACACCTGCATCATCACTGAAATCAGTGCCTATTTTTCAATAAACTTTAGCAGCATCAGAATTCGTCCTCAAGTACCGTTCATAAAGCAAATGCTTCATTCTTCAAAACTTTTTTTAGCAAAGGTTAGTAATGCTGTACCACAGACTCTCACGCCCAGTCACACATGTTCTTCCCGAGACTGTTACGCAGCTTAGTATTTTAAAAATCACCATCCTAACTGCATACCTGATACTACTGGTTCTCCCCTTTTTAAAGTCTGATGTTAAGGAAAAGCTGCAAGTCCTACAAAACCAGGCAGACTTGCTTGTTCTTGCCAAAGAGAAAAAGGTTAAGCATTATTAAAAAATAAGACTATTGCCTACCTTTAAGTATCCATAAAGCTATCAACACGAACCGTATGGTGGCCTGTTAGCATCGCTATTTGAACACGGGCATGCAAAATGTCCTTCAGTTAAATTCCAAACTCTATGAAGTAATTGGTGGGCAATTCCCCAAGGATAAAACGTCTATCAAAAGCCAACAGTAAGCCAGAAATCTCTTTCCGTTTCATAGGGTAAAAAAAAAAATAAATACAGTGAATCCTGAAAAAAGAAATCGATATTAGACAGGGAACACCTATATAGTTATAGGGCAAGTAATAAAACATTTAGTGTTTTGATTTTTTTCTTTTTATTTATGTCATCACAATAGTTAGACAAACATGGAAACATTTGCAACAGCAATACTTGGGTCACTTTAAAATCTTGGTAACACTGAAATACAGGTCAGCAAAAACTAATGATGTGGGGAGGGGACTTTACGTCTTCTTATTTTCATACACATTCACACACACACACACATATATCTATACACACACGCGCACTCCACAACTCCAAAGAGCTATCTTAACTATGTCTGCCAGTAAACGGAAATAGTAGGCAGAAAGGAACCATATCCATACTAAGACAGTTAGCTGTGTCGTAAAACTGAAGATCACTGCAACCAGTGCCATCTTAAAGACGAAGAAGAAAAAAAAAAAAAACCAACACCAAAAAACCTGAAAGGAACCATCGCTGTGCATGTCATAAGCATGAAGTTATTTTAACCTGGTGACTACTCTGCTCTATACTTTAAGCATCGTGAAGTTTTTATGTGTTTTTAAGGTCTAAGGTTACTATTTTAAATGACCTACTTGTAGTGGCAGCCCAAGTAGCATTCTGGAGAACACCACAGTGCCCACAACTTCTACAGGTCAGTGCAGTCTGATCAAGCACTACATTTCTAGGGGAGGAAAACAAAAAACCACTACCGCTCATTTATTCAATTGAAAAGCTTATTACCTGCACCTTCCAAAGCAACAGGCTACAGGAACACTGAATGCAAAGTAAACCAGACCCATCTGGAATAATCTGACATCTCAGCTCCAAGTTACACATCTTTCATTTCGTATTTGAAGGGATTAACAGCATTTGGATGCACAGAAACTGTCTTTACAGTGATGTCTGCAGACCTCCGAGTCACAAGTTAAAAATGTCTTCCTAAATTATAACAGTATTAGCACTTCCTCTGAAAGGAGTGAAAAAAACACAACCAGGGAAGGAGGAAAGTGACACAACACCAAGGGTTTTTTTCCCAGAGATTACAAAATCCTGAGAGAACAAGATGCTTGTGCTATCAGAATAAAAATCCCCAAAGAAACAAAAGAGTTTACCTTTCCCTTGGAAAAGTTACTTTTGAGTCAAGATCTGCTCTTTTTCTCTCCCAACCATGAAATCTCTCTTCAGCTTAAGACTCTCTTCTACTGCAGTAGAAATTTAGTGCACATGCTGGAACCTGGACAGAATCTTATTTAAAAAAACAAACAATACAATAGTACTACAGTGGCTAGAAATCTTTTACGTATTCTGATGAAAAGACTCAACTTATTTCTAGGAAATAAAGTGTTTGGGGCCAAAGCCAACACATGATGTTCATGTAAGGTTAAATTTTTATTATTTTTTTTCTTTTTTTAAATTGATATATTGAAAAAAGCTGGAGAAGGAAGCAGGGACAGAAATGAAAAACCATTCAGGGAGTCAGTGGTATAGACTGTCAGCACGCAACCTAAATATTGTAATTGCAGATCACATAGTCAGAACAAGCCAGTCAAAAGTAGCACACTCCCTGGGAGAGGGGCGGGAGTCTCTTCCCCCTTGTCTTTCAAGCCAAGACCCAACTAGCAGAAGGCAGCTTTTCTGTCAGATAAAGCAAGGCAAAAGGATCATGTACAGCAACTTCCTTGCAGCCTCTTGCTCCTGAGCACCCTTCTTCACCTCTTTTCTTTCTTTCTCTCTTTCTCCTGGTGATGGGAAGGCAAAGCATGTTCTGTTCCTGTGAGCCCATACTGCTTGTCCCTATAGTCACAGCAGGCACCTGTGATTCCTCTCCGAAGACATTTACGCATAGAAATCAGTTGAGTGGTGTGTTACGGAAGCATAAGCTGCAGTGGACGTGATTTTGAATCAGTTATTGTTTTGCCCATCATGACAAAATAAAACCAGCAATTTCTTACTTTATAGAAATCCTCCTAAAGTAGTAGTTGCCCCCAATCACTGTCAAGTTTTTGTATCACAGGAGAACAAATGCAGCCAAAAGAACATCTTCTCTAAAAGGACCACTCCGAACTACACAAGCAGGCAGGCACAGGCAGCTCCCGATTTAATTAAGCGTATGTACACAGCACCACTTAGTGGTGCAAGCGGAGTCGCCGCTGATAGGAATGAGAAGCTTGAACACCAACCTTCCCTCCCCGGCCCCCTGGACACTGCAGCCTGATCTTGACAAATTGACCGCCTGGATAAAGCAAGCTATCTGGCAACTAAAAAGATCCATTGTACTTTTCTGCTCAGTACACCTAAAGATACAGATTCACTCTCTAAATCTCGGCCAATTTCTTGAATACCACCAACACTCAGAACGGGTTTCAAATGGCAACGTGGCAGGACAAAGTAATAAATACTTATCCTTAAGTCTGCTAACTTTCTAAACCTTTGCCTAGACCTTAAGGAAATGTAAAAACAAACAAACTACTGCAAAGTTCAACACGCAATCCACGCAAAGTTAAGGCTATCAAGTAGGAACCTGATTACGAGTATAAATCATGCAATAGCTACTCTATGACATGGATGTCCTGAACAGATCATCCTCTACAGTGTAAGTCCAAGGTACAAACCCATCAGCACCTCCTTCCCTCTCTGTATCGCTGTGGTTACCTGCTCTGTGCCCAGAGCCAAAAAGAATCCCGACGTTGGAGTTACTGTTCCTTTTATGCCCAGCCCCATACTTCTTTCCCGACGGAGAGGTGACGCACCTGATTTGAGGTGGAGTGCAGACAACCTTCTCATCTAGTGCTGGGCAGTTTATTTGTCCCACAAACAAACCCCAGGAAAGAGAATGCACAGTTGGACGGGTGCACTTGAGATTTTGACCACGCGGTAGCACCGTTAACTGCTGAAAGAGCAGGACTCTCTGCCGCTCCGTGCCCATGTCACGACTGCCCTCACGTCCCCAGTCTGCACCCAGCTCCTCCAGGGTGTGCAGAGGGGCTTCCAGCCCTGGCTCAGCAGGCATCCACATAAGATCCCCCAGCCAAGAGGGGGGTGTATGCTCACCTGCCACATCGATACCGTGGGTACATTAAAAGCCACCCCCCAACCCTTTCCCCAGGAGTGATTGGGGGAGGCTCTTCAGTCATCTGGCTGTAAACCCCCTCCCCCTCAGGGAGGCCAACATCCAGGCATGCCTTGCTCTAACTCCCCAAATCCACTGCCCTCCGAGGAATAAAAGGCGTCTGGGCCACTCCCCCGGCTCTAATCTGCAGATATGCCTGGCTTCCCAGAAGTAGGCTGAGAAAGCCAGCATTAAGGCAGTCCTTCCCACGCCCAGATCCACAAAATCCTCAGAGAAAAGAAGAAAAATAGCCACTTCACTGCAGCATGAAGTAAATAAACTTGGGGGACACAGGAGGCCAGTTCTCCTGGGGTCAATGGAAAGGAGGGCTAGATGCAACGTATCTTGAGGATTTTCCATGTGCACAGCTGAAACAGCCATGCCTCAAGCAGGGATGCGTCCCATTTATGGCAGTTCCTCCCCACTTCTCATCCCCAAAAGACAAACTCGGGCCTCTGCCTTCTCCGTGTGTAGCTCCCCACTCCCTTCAGCATGGAGCTGCGAGGCTCGGGGTTTGTGGAGAACCACAGGTGGGAAACCGAGGCTACTAATGGTGACCACAGAGAACAGACCAGCTCGGAGGGGGCGAGGAGGGCCGATGCACAATTTCTACGTTTGAATTTGTTGGGAACTTGGTGGGAGTCACAAGCTTGCAAGCCACAACCCACAAGCTTGCAAGGCACAACCCCAGCTATCCAGGACATGGGCTTCCCAAGATCACAAACCTCCGGGGACGGGGACGGCGCCTGCGCCGGCGAGCGAACGCCGGGCTGCCCCAACGCGAAGCACGGCGCATGCGCCCGGGAGGCGCGTCCGCACGGCTGGTCGGGGAGCGGGCGCAGCGGGAAGCCCGCGGAAAACCACGCGAAACCGGCAACGCTCCCGAGTCTGACCTGGTCGGACTCCGGGGGCCGCGAGGACTACGCCGCGCCCGAGAGCCACGCTGCTGCCCGGCCGCCGAGTCCGCGAAAACTACAGCTCCCGGCATGCCCCGGGAGGCAGCCTGCCCTGCTGCCTGACGCCGAGGGGACGCCGCTTCCGTTCCCCCCCCACCTCCCCACGCCGGCGCAGCGGCAGTTCCCGCCGAGCCCCCAGCGCCGCTCCGGGTAGCTCCGGCACGGCGCGGCCCCGCTGCCGCTTCGTGCGTGCAACACGGACCCCGCCGTCCTCCTCGGGGCTTTCCCCGGGACCCGCCGGCCGACTACGCAGCCCCGCCACGGGGCCCGGTGAGCCCCCACCCCCCGCGCGCCCGTTCTCTCAGCCGCCCTGTCAGCGCCCCACCCCACCCCACCCCCCGCGCGCCCGTTCTCTCAGCCGCCCTGTCAGCGCCCCGCCCCCCCCCCCCCGCGCGCACGTTCTCTCAGCCGCCCTGTGAGCCCCCAGGGCTCCCCCTCGGCCTCGGCACCCCCACCTCCCCCGGGGCACCCCCACCTCCCCCGGGCCACCCCCGCCTCCGACGTTCGCGCTCCGAGGGGCGCCCGGCCCCGCTCACCTTCTCCCTCGGGGCAGCCGCAGCCCGGTCACTGCTCAGCTCCGCTCCTGCCTGGGCTCCCGGCGGCCCCTCCCCCGGCAGCCCCTCCCCTTGCCAGGGAGGGGGCGTCGCCATCAGCCTCTCACTGCCCGCACCTGCGGCTCCTCCAGCCCCGGCCCGCAGCTGTGGTACCGAAACCCGCAACCAAACCCCTCACCACCAAGGTGAAGTGAAGCAGCAGGCACTGCCTTGACTGAGTGACAGATGTCAAGAGTCATCTGATGTGGAAGAGGTGTTAACTGGGGTCAAAATACAGATTTTAATACCCATCTTATTTTAGTTCTAAGACTTGGCGATTGCCAGGTATCATCTTTTCGATTTCCCCAGGTCCACCCGCGAGCGAGGCCACAAGGGAGATTTCTTCCAGAGAGAGGATAGAGTTATTAAGTCTCAAGACCACGATTTGCTTTTCTCCTTCATGAAGAGGTGAGTGGATCATATAGCATCACTAGTCACCCAAGCAGTTAAGCCTGAACTTTTCACCTGTCCTTTAATGCTGTCAACTCCAAGCTAAATTTTTCCTGTTATTAAGAGGGGACCAAAGATCATGTGAAGTATTATTATCCTTTCTACAAATACACCCCCATCTTAGAGCTTTAGCTACTAGAGAAGGTCTTGGGAGTTTGGGGTCAGAGGAGCTAGCTGCAAGTACAAACTTTCATACAGCTCTGTTTAGGATGTGTGATGTTTCTCTGGTTGTCTAAACCGGTCTAAATTTCCACAGATGGTCCCGACTCTGGGTGGCTCTAACAAGGATCCTGGAACTCCAGTAAGTTCTAAACATCGTTTTATATTTTAAACATGATCCCAAGTTCCTTTTTGCACTTGTCTCTACGGTTTTGGCAGCTGACAGCCCCGAGGGGTGCTTGTACAAGTTTCTCCCGAAGGGCGAGTAAATTAATTCTTTTGTCCGTGAGGTGGATGGTTTGGTAACGTTATAATTCACAACGCTATAATTCCTTCTTTCAAATTTAAAAAAAATAATTGCCTTTTAAATCCATCCAATTTAATCTGCTAAAATGATTCTCGTTGTTCTACC
Organism: Astur gentilis; assembly: GCF_929443795.1. Lineage (NCBI taxonomy): Eukaryota > Metazoa > Chordata > Aves > Accipitriformes > Accipitridae > Astur > Astur gentilis. The sequence goes on from NW_026061068.1 coordinate 129,861, forward strand.
TCTTTTCTCAAGTTTTGGTTAAATTCAATGTCAGTATTCTCCACGGAACTAGATTTTCATCTGACTTTGGAATCGGAAAGGCAGGCTGTTACCGAGGTTAAATTCTGTGTCTTTACAAAACTTTGAATCAGTTACAAAACTAGATTATTTTTTTTAATTCAAATTACAAAACCGGTTAATATCAAGATGAATAGTTCAAACAATAATTGTTTCATTTTGTTTATCTCATGTTTAGAACCCCTCAAAAAAAACACATACACCCTCTAAACACACAAAAAGATTATTGCCCTCGACAATATTCCTAATAGCAACCCCAACATTATAAACTTTACACAACTGTTTTCCCAAATAGATAACGTGAAACTTACTTATAGATTTTCTGTTTTAAAGGGACAGTTTCTTTAGACTTCCAGTTTCTTGTTGGGTGCTTGCTTTATTCTCGAATAATGAAGCCAAGGTTCTTCTCCCAGACCTTTACTGCTACAAGTGTTGTTAAAATGACTCGATACGGTCCTTTCCACTTCTCGGTGATTTTATATATATTCAGTCTCCTGGTCGGAAGGGATGCGCTGCTACGTCCAGTTCTAAGGGTCCAGCTGTGGAGACATACTGACAAAGTTCTTGAAAAGAATTGCTTAAAGAAATCATAACACCTTTTAAAAACATATCTCCAAAGGCACTCAAGATACTCAGAACACAGGACTCTTGATATGGTCTTTCATACAACATTTCCTAAAGGCTTGGCTTTTCTTTCTCTTCTGGCTATACTCCGATTCTTAATAGAGCCACGGGTAACGCTTTAACCCATGTGAGGAGTGAGGTTTCCTGACAAATTTTACTCGACAGTTGCTTAAGGATATAGTTCATTCTCTCTCTCTCTCTCTCTCTCTGCCCACACACTTGCTTGTGGTCTATGTGGGGTGTGATAGTCTCAATCCATAGATAATACTTGGCTCAACTTGTCTCATAATCTTTGCTATAAAATGAGGGCCATTGTCAGATGACATTCTTACAGGCACCCCATATTTTGGTATTATCTCTTTGAGCAAGACTTTGACTACTTCCCTTGCTTTGTTGGTGCGACAAGGGAAAGCCTTGGGCCACCCAGTAAAGATATCAACTAAAACTAGGACATATCCTTATTTTCAAGGCAATTCTATAAAATCAATTTGCTAATATTCTTCTAAAAAATTTCCTTATTTAATAATCCCAAAGATGATCTTATTACTGGTTCGGGGATAATTTTACATATACATTTCACATCCACTTATAATTGTTTAAACAATCTTTGTCATATTTCGCTTTCTGTTTCCCAGTATACTCTGTGATGTTCAATGGGGCATTTTCTCTTATTATTGTGGGTGGGACTATTATTCGACCTGTCGGTGTTACAGCCTATCCTGTTTCATTTTGTTAGCCTGCAATCTAATAATTAATTCTTCATCTTTTTCATTATAATTTGGAGTTTCTTTAGGCAATTTTATACCTTTCTCTGGAACTAGTGCTAGGATGCCTTTTTCTGCAGCCTCTTCAGCAGCTTTATCAGCCAGTCGGTTACCTGCGTTAGGACCGGTCTTACCTAACGGATGTGCTTTACAGTGCATCATCGTGACTGCTGTTGGTTTTTGAATGCTTTCTAACAATTTCAGTATTTGTTCTGCGTGCTGAACGGCGGTTCCTGGTGCAGATAACAGTCCTCTTTCTCCCCGTATCGCTCCATGCGCACGTACCACTCCAAAAGCATACTTTGAGTCTGTCCAAGTGTTGACTCGCTTTCCTTGACTTAGTTCCAGAGCTCGAGTAAGAGCTATCAATTCAGCCTTTTGGGCAGAGATCATCGAAGGCAAAGTTGGCAACGCAAGTACCTCCTCAGTAGTTATTGTCTATCTCGATAAAACGTTTTCCTTCACAGATGGAACCGCTTCCGTCGGCATATAGTTCCCAATCTGTTTCTTCTAGTGGCACATCTCAGAGATCCAGTCAGCTGGAGTAAACTCTTTCGATTGCCTGCAAGCAGTCACGTTCCAGTTCTCCTTTAACTCGGTCAGTTGTTGAAAACGCAACAGGGTTAACGGCGGTAGTAGTTTTTAGGTAAACATCATCGTGTTCCAGCAACAACACCACTTGGTATTTCAGCATTCTGCCAGGGGATAACCAGTGCCCCCCTTTCCGTTTTAGCACAACAGTTATCATATGGGAAACGTACAGTAATCCTTTGTCCTCAGGTGAACTTAGGAGCTTCCTGGATCAGTAGCACAGTTGCAGCGACGGCTCTCGGACGACCAGAGCATCCCAGACTCACGTTATCCAATCGCTTCGAGAAGTAGGCCACAGCTCGCCCACTTGGCCCTAAATATTGGGCCAGGATACCCAGAGCTCTACCTCTTCTTTCACGAGCAGAAAGTTCAAGTGTCTCTTGTGAGATCTGGCAGACGCTAGGGCTGGCACCCCTATTACAGCCTGTTTCAATTCTTGGAAGGTAGCTTTCTCGGCATCGGTCCAATCCGTCGTTTGAGGTTTTGAGCTGCTCCTATAAAGGTCAGGCCAGCAAGCCACAATTTATAATCTACAGGTGACACCACTCGACCATTCCCGGAAATGCTTGTCATTCATTTTTTTAGTCTTAGGTTCGGGGAGACGACACATTGCCTCTTTTCTCTCAGTTCCCAATTGTCTCTGTCCTTTTAGGATTTTAAAACTCAAATTTAAGTTTCTTCTTTCTGGGTTATTTGGGTTTTTTTCTTTTGACACTCGATATCTACTGATTCCCAAAAAGTTCAAAAAGTTAAGAGTTAACTTTGTGCATTGTTCTTCCGTCTCAGCTACCATTAACAGATCGTCCATATATTTCAGCAAGATTTCTTGATTATTTTCTTTCTTCCAAATCTCTAATTCTCGTGCCAATTGATTTCCAAAAATGGTAAGACTATTCTTAAAGCCTTGAGGGAAGACTGTCCACGTATATCGTGTTTTTCTCCCAGTCTCAGGATTTTCCCATTCCAAAGCAAAAACCTCTTGACTATTGGGATCCAAGGGAATATAGAAAAAGGCATCTTTTCGGTCCAACACTGTGAACCATTCTCATTTCTCCGTTAGGGTTGTTAACAAAGTATAAGGATTTGCTACGACCGGATGAATACCTTGTACTATTTGATTTATTGCTCTGAGGAGGTCTTGAACTAATCTATCATCTTTTTCATCAGCCTTTTAAAAGGCAAGATCGGGGTGTTATATCTGGATTCACATTCTATTAACAATTTGTATCTTAAAAATTTTTGTATTACCATTACTAACTCTTTCCGACTTTCCGGTTTTAGGGGGTATTGTTTCATTCTTACCGGATTCGATCCTGGCTTTAAATCAACTCTCACAGGTTCTGCTTTTTGGATTTACCGGGAACTTCCCAGTCCAGACGACTGGAATGACAGCATTACACTTGGACCGGTATAATCTTCTGCTTTCGGTAAACATCCTGTTAACAACAAAGCCGCTGCTTCGATACGTTTAGTTTCTGGAATTAAAATTTTAAGCTCTCCATTTTTAAATTTAATTTCTGCCTCTAAGTTCTCAAATAGACCTCTCCTTAACAGGAGTTTAGGAGAATTTGGCACATACAAAAACTGCCGAGTGACCCATTGCTTTCCTAATTTCATTGTTAAAGATTTAAAGAAGGGTCTAGTTTCTCGTTCGCTTGTTGCACCAACACCACCAATTTCTTCAAAACTTAACTCTCCCTCTGAGGTATTTAAAACTGAAAAGGTGACTCTAGTGTCAACTCAAATTCAATTTTCTGTTCTCCCAGTTTAGCTGTAACCAGAGGTTCTGCTGGGAGACTCCCCTCCGGTCCCCGTCCGATACGTTCACTTAAAAAGAACAAATCTACATATGGCACTTTATTCCATTTACTCTCTCTCCTACAAAACAACAGTAATTGCAATATAGTATTGTAACTCAAAGTTCTGTTTGTTTACCATTTTTCCTGCAGTTCACCCCAACGTGCCAATAAACATCCCAGCGGTGATGTTTCTGGTAACTTTTCATCAGCAGTTCTATTTCCTGCACTCTTATTCTTAAACAATTTTGCTAATGCCATTATACTTATATACATTCAAATACCAAATACCAAACAAATGCAAACGACAGCTGTCCCAAATAATACACAAAGTCCAACCCAGCAATAGCTTTCGCTTATGACTTACGGGCAGACGCCTAGGCTTCCACTGCAGACGGCTACCCTCCAAGCCCCAACCCTGGGAAGCTTTCGCCGCGCCTCACGGGCAGGCTTTCCAAACAAATTCCAAAGAAGCAGCGCCTTAGCTTTTTTCCAGGGAGCGCTGCGAGGAGCTTTGCGTGTCGAGGGTGACGGTTCTCCCCGAGAATACCTCGGTGCCGGCCGGAGCTCGATCGACACGCCATCTCGTCCAGTCTCACTCGCAAGGTCCCATTTGGGTCGCCAAAACCGTTACCGAAATCCAGAATAAAACTCCTTAACGCCAACGTGAAGTTAAGAAGCAGGCACTTTGTTTATCGCAGCGCTGGGGACATGGGGGATCGCTCCTCCAAAGGCGTGTCCCGCTTAGTATCAAAATCCATCAGTTTTTACAGGCTTTTCCCGTCAGGTCATTGTTACCTAAGCTCCTTCCGTAAAAACGCATACTATGCTCGTTCTTAAATTTAACCGTTGTAACGATCGGTCCTGTGATTATATAACCTTATCAATATTCTTATTTAAAAACAATCATTGGTCAGTGACACTTGGCTCTGCTGACTGGCATCGTCGATACTCAAATCGAGATGGGAAGGGTAAGGGGGTTTCCAAGCAGCAAACTGGTGTCCACGACGGTTTCCTTAGTTTCCTGAAACAGAACGTAGGAAAACCAGTAACTTCCTGGTGAGGTTTCTAGGGTTAGCTGTTTCAAACTTTAACAATATTACGGTTCCTAGCGTCACGCATAACACAGCTCCTAAAGTTTCTATGGCTACGTTTCAAACTTAACAATCCTATACGTTACGCTTCACAATTTTACTTCTTAATCAAACCTAACTCTTCTATGTGATTAAATGTTGATTTCTTTACCAGAACATTTGCAACAGCTGGAGCCCAGCAGGAACAGGGGGGGCACGGCCCGACCCCCCCCAGCGCCTCACCTCCTCCTCCTCCCCTGGGCTCCCTCACAGCCCCTCGCCCCGTGCAGAGGGAGCGCAAACGCAGCCCAGAGGGCAAAGGGGCCGGCCGGCCAGCGTCTATTCAGTCAGTCGCGCACCTATCGAGTCCTGCCAGCGAGTCTGCTCCGGGGCTCGGGGCGCCCCCCGGCGCTCCCCCTGCCCCTCAGACACCTCTGATAGCACATTTCCATACGTTCTGTATGGCACGTCTAAATATTTGGGTGGTTTTAATACTTTGTACCAGCTGTGGTTTGCTGCTAGGTGACTGTAAAAGTGAGATTTGGTAAATAATGGTTAGAAATCTTATACTAACGCTACAACTGAAACAACAGACAAAAGTATAGCCGAGCAATTAACTAGCAGAGGTAGGTACTCCTAAGTTTTGCAGTTCTTTGCTCTTATGACTAGATGTTCCCCTGTAAGCTAAATGGGAACAATGCTGAAACTGACCACATGTGATTGAAACTGCGTTAAGCTTCAAGATCAAAGAACAAGGACAAGAATAAAGACTTCGAGGACAGCCAGCAAGAACTTCAAATGGGTCGGTGGTCGCAAAAGCAGCCCTTCGTCTCAAATGGATCCTTCCTTGCACGTGATCGGATGTAGGCAGTGCTATGATAATCGGTTGCCATCGTTTTTATGTATATGTATACTCATCTGATTAATAAGCAATTAGTTATTCTATATAACCTGTTTGTGCTAAAGCTGTGGCACGCACACTAGGTGGAACTATCCCCCGTGCATCCAGCGCTGCAATGAAGAACGCCTGCTTTCTAAAACTCCAAAACGAGTCTTAGGGAGTTTCGTCGACCGGCTTTTCAGTATCAGAGGTACAAGGGAGGAAAGGAAAAAAAAAAAAAAAGGCAAAAAAAAAAAAAGCAGGGGTGTGGGAAAGAGAGGGGACCAGGGGACGGAGGGGGCAGGGAGGGACCACAACACCGAAGAGGGGAGACGGGGCCCCGAGGGCCCGGGGCTCACCGCAGCTCTTGTTCTTGGCGCTGTCAAGAGACTTTGCCAGTTCAGCCGCTTCTTTCTCCTTCTCTCCTCCCTTCCTCTTCTGTAACTCCAGTCGCTTGGCTGTCCTCCGCATAACGGAACACGCGAGCCCCTCGCAGCTCTTGCGAGATGAGGCCTCCTAGACACGTAGCCTCGCTGGCTCGTTCACTACGTGGCCGTACCGTGCTGCTGGTCACGCATCACCCTGGCGGTCTGACCTGCTGTGGACTACGAGGAGGGATCCTCCCACACCCACAGAGGCAGGGTCCCTCTGGCCTGCAGCGGGAGGCAGCTGCCAGCCAGATGGCCTTCCGTTTCTTCTTCTTTACCTTTCCGTGGCCTCTCCAGCTTCAGCAGCTCCCGTCCACAGCCAGTAAGCGCTCCGCCTGTCCCTCTGCGCCGCAAGGAGAGGGAGGCCGGGCAGAGACAGGCCACGCGAGCCTGAGGCTGCTGCAGTCAACGGCATCCCCGGGGATGAACGGACAACCGCACTCACGGCGTGGCCTCTGGCAGAGGGAAAGAGGCAGCAGCGACCGTTATTACCGCAGCTCCACCCTGGCCGGAGCCCCTCCGTCCGCAGGGGCTTCCGCGGACGGACGCCGCTCCTTCCCCGCGCCGCTGCTAACGGCACCCGCCTTAAGGGAGACTCGAGAACACCGGAGGGCCAGCTTGCCGCCCTCACGACAGGGCTCGGGGGCTGCCTGCGGCTGCAGCACAGGCTTCAGGGGAGGGGCTGCAGCTGGGGGCAGCCGCAGGGGCCGAGCGGGGCTGGGGAAAGGCGCCGGGGGAGCTCCGGCGACTCGGGGAGGCGCCCGCTGGCCGCGCCTGGGGGGTGCCCGCCTCCGTCCCCTCTTCCCTCCTGTCGGCTCTCGGGGACCTGCCCGGCGCTGCCCTGGCCCGGCTCGCCTCCGGCGGACCGGGAGCCTGCCGCGGCGGCCGCTTCGCAGCTTCCCGTCCCGCCGGCCCCGGGCGGCCAGCGGGCAGGAGGCACCCGCCGCCGCCCCCGCCGGAGGGGATCGCTCGCCTCACCCGCGGTCCCGGCGCTCGCCCGCTGCCGCCGACACCCGCGCCCTGCGCGCCGCCACGCTGCTCCCGGGGACCGCGCATGTGGAATATGGAGGAGGGAAAGGAGGGAGGCAGGGCAGGAGATAGGAGAGCAGGGTGCGCAGGGCGAAACAACTCGCGTGGGTTAAAAACTCGTGTGGGTGAAGGGGGTGGGCTGGAGCAGGAGATGGGGGTGTGCATGGGGGAGACACGGACCTAGTGGGGAGGGTAGGTGAGGGTACAAAGGTGCACGGGGGGGGTACTAAAACCAGACGTGCTGCTTCACAGAAATACGGTCCCACCTGAATTCAGTAGTAGGCTTTCTTCTGTGCTTAAACATTAATCAGGCATTTAAAAGCTTCAGTAGACTTGCAAACTGAAACCTCTGACAATTTACGTAGTCTTCTAATTTCTGATATCCAGGATATGTGAAAATAAAACTCTTAATTCAACAGTTTTCACCGAGAATGATGTGTGTTAATCTAAATCACACAAAGTGAATAATATCATGTTAGCCATGTAGCCTTTATTAAGAGGTTGAAATTACCTTCTCGGGATCTTTTAAGCTTCTAAGCGCAAAATAATTAGTGTAGCTCACAGATGTGGAAGAGAAATCTTTTGGTATCATAACCAAAGTAGTCTTCTCCTCTATGAATGGCAACACAATCTGTAATACTGCATCGACACCTCAAAACCCATTCTGTCTCTCCCCTTTTGTCATCCAATGTTGTCTTTTAGATATTTCAAGAAATTCCTTCATTGTCTATCCCATAAAATGAGAAGTAGATTATTACGGAAGAGCTCCACAGATAAAAAGTTAATGCATTAGACTAACTGTGATATAAAAATTACTGGAGATATATTTATGTGTGATGTTCTGATGAATTATCTAGTTGTTTACAATTGCTAGGACTTCTCTCAGCGGTAAATCACTGGCAATGTGCACGAACACAAGAAACTCTTCACGGGGCACATTCATCCTTTATGCAATTAAATGAAGTTTTTAAATCACAAAAAGATTTGGCTGTTACACAGCCTGTGTAAATTACATGATAGTAACCCAAACCACAAGACCATGTCTCTCCTACTTTGCTCTGTTGCAGAAGAATCTCAGCTTGCAAAACACATCAGTTTTCTGTAACACAGATAACCAGGGTTCACACAGTCAGACTTTTCAGTCAGAAGGCCACAGAAAGAATCATAAAGAGACCGAGTATCTTTTCCTTAAACATCCTGTTTACAGACAGCTATGGTACCTCCAAGTGCTATGAAAGTTACTTTCTCTAAAACTATCTTCCATTTAGTTTTCCTTTTTTTTTTTTTTTTTTTTTTTTCCCTTTTCTTCCCCTGAAAACAATCTTATAGCTTAATCCTTATAGGATTTTTTTCAAGTTTTGTTTTTTTCTAACGAGTATCAACACATGAACACTCTAAATAGTTTCAGGAAGGTCAATATTTGCTACAGTTGCACTTGATCCAACATCCCACTTTTTTTTCCACCAAGCAAAGGAGTTCAACCAAGTTTCTTTCAAGAGCCATACAGGAGAAAGTACAGATTCTGCTCTGTCTGCTAACAAGCAGGCGAAGGAGCTGCTACCGATTTGAAAACTGTAGAGGCTCTGCTGTGCCCATTTTGAACTGGGGAACAAAAATAGTATTTAGGTCCACTTTTTCTCATTTGCAAAGCAGATCCACTGCCTTGGGAGACTGACCAGAATTACCTGGAACAAACATTATTTTTGCCTAGGATCTGTTTGTTAGTTGAGAAAACAATCACTATGTCCCTGTGATAATATATTACACGATTTCATCAAGACATTTCTGTCTCAAGGGGCCCAGTTGTATTTTATTTTCTAGTAACACAGCATCTATCCAATTCCGGTCTCTGACTTAAGAGATGAGCAACATGCAATTTCTTCAATGTCTACTTATCACGTGAGGAAGTCAACAAACCTCTTTTCACAGTTACAAGCACTTTTCAAAGACCTGACAGTTCCCTCAGGTCATCAACTGACCCTGAAAAAGTTGCAAAAAGGATCAATAAATGTGAGAAAGACCTATGGTATGAGGGAACCCAGACAAACCCGTGCAGCAGCTTTCTTCCCTATTGATTGGAAGAGAATGCTGTTTGGCTGCTGCTTCTACGGATAATCCACAAATTATTTGCTATTCTTCTTAGCCAAAGGGCTAAGGCAGTACCATCAGCAACTTCATAATAAACCCTGAAACAAGCAGCAGATATTACAGCTCCAAGTCTGAGGAAACAGCATCAATGATTAAGACAGCTCTAACATGGAAGGCCTGGTAAGTGGCAGTGGTATAAGGCACTAGCAATTTATCAGGGCTCTCTTTCAAATGCTGGCATTTTCTGTGACTTGGATTTTGCCTATTGTTATGAGATCATTACATCACCTATCACACAAGTGTAGCTTTGTTAACTTTCAAAGAAAAGCTGCTAGACAATATACAACACAAAGTTAGACAAGCGAGGGAAGTACACAGGGATTTCACAGGCAATCTGGAATTGGGCACCCGACTTGAATTCCCGGCTTTGAAAACCTCTCTCCAAATGACTTGCCATCCTTTCACTAAGATCCAGCAGCAGTTCCCTCCTGTGCCTCATGCTCTTCTTTAGTCAGCCAAAGCCCACGGAGCTGCACTGTAAGCTTGAAGACAAGGATGCCAGCTGCGTGTCCTATTTCTGTCACCTAGTTTTTACGTACCGTTTCTTGCTAATCAAAAGGCCCAGTGATTCCTCCTCACACATCACACTGGAGTTAGTACGTCCAAGCATTATTTCTGCCGCGCTACATGTGCACGGATTAGCTGCTGAACCCTCCAGATGATGTACTGCTTTTCAAGAAGGGTGTAGTATAACTGGCGAGGGTCTACAGTAAGTCCAAGAGGGTGCTCAACGATGTACAGGAGTCTGACTTCAAAGCATAAATTGAAAAACAGCCGCTTAACCTAGAAAGGGCAATACTGAAGAGAAAGAACAATGTTTAAACTCTAAAAGGTAGCTATAAGGAAGAACTTTTGTGTGCATCCACTGCACACAGTTACACGGAATCATGGGGCTTAAATTACAACCTGAAAAACTTAGGGTATGTGGCAATCTTTGCAACAGTAGTAATAATTACAGGAAATGTTTAAGAATAAATTAGGCAAGCGTTTGTCAAGAATGGTACAGAAAGTTGATCATTCACCTCTAGAATGAGAGCAACACTAGACTATCTTCAAAGGTTCTTCTTTCCCCACTGCTGTCCCTCTCCGTATTTCTACCCTTAAACACAAGCATCATCCTCAGCTCTGCACTTACAATTATATCTGCATATGCACATGTCTAGAGATGCACATTTATTTCTTCGTTACACAGGTGAAGGAGAGTACTCAGAGGTAAGCCAATTTACATAAACAGCTTTTGAAAGTTAAACACCTCAGCTTCTTGCAAAACGTAAGCCCAACAGAACACCGGGAGCGGTATGTAAATCCTTATGCCAAAACTGCGTTCTCTTAAATCTTATGAAAACCATTTCTAACATAAAGCCTGACCTGACTGGTCTATTTTCTGACACTCCCCTTCTCTGTCATCAGGTACTTATTAGATACTAAAACAACTGACGGGGCAAACACCATAACTAGCACAATAGCTGACTTCCGTAGCAGTTGCATGTCATGTCTGAAGAAATGTGAGTTTAGTAGGTGTATAGGTAGATACACATTCAGAAATGCACAAGAACTGAAAGGAGTAATCTGTAACTGGTAGACTAAGAACACTGCAATAGCATGCAATGTAAATCAACATGCACCTATAGGGAAGGGAAGTACAGAAACATTCTTCTGGATTGAAAAAAAAAAAAAAAATACGCAGCAATGGTAGGAAAGGGTACTTGGAACGTGCCACTTTCAGTCCACTGAAACAATGTCTGCAACAGCAGTAAGAACACTGGCAAACTACCTTCTCTGTTCCACAGGGCCTTGAAACCCATACGCATTGTCTGTTGCCAGTTGCTGTTAGGAAACAAAGGCGCTGCGATCAGTAGAAGCGTGTAGAACACCGAAAATGAAACTTTTGAGTATGTCACATGCAAGATCCTCATTCTCCGTACAGTCTACAAGGTTACACAATTGTAAAATACTTTGTAAGAATGAGAATCCTGACGTTTGCCTTGGATTAAAAAAGTTTTTAAATTCCGCTTTGTTTTGAGGTTTTTTTCCCCCAAGGGCTTAAAAATAAAAGCATCTTGGTAAAGTGATTTTCACACACTGCACAGACACAAGCAGTGTTTCTCCCACTGCGAGAGGAGTATAAAAATACTCTTATCTAATATGTTAGACAAGAGTGACCGAGGTCACAGGAGAATCTGTACTTTCCCACTGATTACAAGGAACGGGCCAGCTGCTTTGTGCCTCCTATGCAGCTGGAGCATGCAGGTGCCTGGTAACTTGTTCCGACCTATTGCATCTTAATCACATATACACGTAGGAATACCAAGCTGACCGCTTAGGTTTATCAGCCAAAACAGTTTACAGCAACGCAATAGTTTAGAGCAATTCAGGAAGTTTAACACTGAATTTAGGTAAGTGCTTATATGGTTTGATGAACAGAGCTTCTATAAATGAAAGGGAAACAACAGAAGTTATTTATATGTGATTTCAGAACATACAAAAGGTATAGTCTACAAACCAAGTATCAAGTACTAGCAATATTTACCTGTTCAAAGGGCATCATGTAATGTCTCAGACTCAACAAGCATAAACTGACAGACTGTTATGATTTGAAAATTTTAAAAAAGTTCTAACAGTGTGCCCAAAACGGAGGTGTTTCAGTGTTGAGGCTAGACTCCTTGTCTCCAGTAAATACACATCTTAATTCTAACACAGGATAAAAACCGATTTATAAATGTCCTCTTGTAAAAATGAAACCGTTCCAATCACCCTGTCCACTCCTATTTAAGATATTAAATAGGGCAAATCAGAAGTAACTTGAACCAATCCCTCCCACCCAGCTATAAACCAGGACCATATACAGCCCTTGCAGACTACACAAGATCCTGTCTCATTCCAGCCACATCATTAGCATAAGCTGTGCAAACCCATGCAAATCAACAGGTTTTTCAGGCATAAAAGCAGACTCCAACAGCAGTTAAGCCACTTCTTACAACTGACAATGTCATACTTCCATCATTGATCATAGCACAAGAACAAAAGAGAATGGGTCTTAATTGTCCTTCATGAACTTGAGGGGCTGCAAGAAACCAGTGAAGTCACAAGCCTGGATTCTGTAACGTCGCTACCAGCATAATTTCCAGATCAAAGATCCGGCCTCCTGTTAAGATCATCAAACATAATTTTGAGTTTGGAGGACAGGTCATCACAACACTATGTTAGGTAGAGTATAAAACCTTATCATCAGATTCTCAGCTAGTTTAAGTCAATGTGTTCTGTGTGTTCCGCTGAAGTCAACGAAACTAAACACACTATCATAGGAAAAAGATATTTCAGCATGCCTCAGACCTGGAAAACTATCTTGAAAAATGCCCATAACTTTTAACACAAATTCTCTGCACTTCCCACGATCTCTCAACAGCGAGCAGTAGTAAGACCCTAACAGTTACTTGCAACCTATTTCTTGCATAGCATTCATTTTTATTTTAATTTTAAAAGGGGCAACTAATACATAAGATTTTTGCAGCTACTCACAAAAATCAATAAGCAAAGACATTTGTTCCAAGATTTAAATTACTTGTACAATTTAAAAAAACTATCAAAGCTCTGTAAAGTAAAATAGATACATTTACCTACTCATGTAGGAAACTACAGACAAACTTCAGGAAATGACCAAAGGTGCAGAGGATAGGCTAATAGGCTAAGGTAGAAAAACAACAACAAAAAAAGAAAACCCAGGAGTTCTACAGAAAAATGAGTGAGCAGCCCACAGCACTGGCAGACAACAGATTTTTTTATACCCACTTCCTCCACCCCTTCTTCCTATTCCCTCCCCCCCCCCCCTTTTTTTTAATAAGGGAAATAATTATTCTATTGTGAAACATATTGTCAGTGATGCAGTTGAAGCCAAAAGTTTACATGAGTTCAGGAGATTATTAACCGAATTATAAGACATGTGCCAACACAACTGCTATAAAAAGCATCTGCATCACGGTGAAATGCAAACAGCTACTCTGATAACGACACATTATTATTCACTAAATTTGCCTTTGCCTTTTACCCTGTTGTATAGTTACTAATGTTGAAAAGAGTCACTGCTGTGCAAGAAACTAAAACTTACAGCGCTTTATGCTCGGAGAGAACTGTGGCCCATCAGCTCGTGGCTGTGAAGCCTTACAACTTAACACGTTGCAGTTGCACACCAACAAGTTCTGAGGTGGACTGCTGACTGTATTCAATAGTCACAGCTTAGGTAGGAGGATATGATAAACCTTACTTATTTGCCTTTAACCGATGCTCCAAATATGTTAAAGTCGTTCTTAAAGCAGGTTACTGGTTTGATTACCCTTCATACAAAATCCTCCTTCAAATGGAGGTTTCTCTTCTCTTCTTTTCAGATTTAAGGCATGAACAGAAACCACACCTGCATCATCACTGAAATCAGTGCCTATTTTTCAATAAACTTTAGCAGCAGCATCAGAATTCGTCCTCAAGTACCGTTCATAAAGCAAATGCTTCATTCTTCAAAACTTTTTTCAGCAAAGGTTAGTAATGCTGTACCACAGACTCTCACGCCCAGTCACACATGTTCTTCCCGAGACTGTTACGCAGCTTAGTATTTTAAAAATCACCATCCTAACTGCGTACCTGATACTACTGGTTCTCCCCTTTTTAAAGTCTGATGTTAAGGAAAAGCTGCAAGTCCTACAAAACCAGGCAGACTTGCTTGTTCTTGCCAAAGAGAAAAAGGTTAAGCATTATTAAAAAATAAGACTATTGCCTACCTTTAAGTATCCATAAAGCTATCAACATGAACCGTATGGTGGCCTGTTAGCATCGCTATTTGAACACGGGCATGCAAAATGTCCTTCAGTTAAATTCCAAACTCTATGAAGTAATTGGTGGGCAATTCCCCAAGGATAAAACGTCTATCAAAAGCCAACAGTAAGCCAGAAATCTCTTTCCGTTTCATAGGGTAAAAAAAAAAATAAATACAGTGAATCCTGAAAAAAGAAATCGATATTAGACAGGGAACACCTATATAGTTATAGGGCAAGTAATAAAACATTTAGTGTTTTGGTTTTTTTCTTTTTATTTATGTCATCACAATAGTTAGACAAACATGGAAACATTTGCAACAGCAATACTTGGGTCACTTTAAAATCTTGGTAACACTGAAATACAGGTCAGCAAAAACTAATGATGTGGGGAGGGGACTTTACGTCTTCTTATTTTCATACACATTCACACACACACACACATATATCTATACACACACGCGCACTCCACAACTCCAAAGAGCTATCTTAACTATGTCTGCCAGTAAACGGAAATAGTAGGCAGAAAGGAACCATATCCATACTAAGACAGTTAGCTGTGTCGTAAAAGTGAAGATCACTGCAACCAGTGCCATCTTAAAGACGAAGAAGAAAAAAAAAAAAAACCAACACCAAAAAACCTGAAAGGAACCATCGCTGTGCATGTCATAAGCATGAAGTTATTTTAACCTGGTGACTACTCTGCTCTATACTTTAAGCATCGTGAAGTTTTTATGTGTTTTTAAGGTCTAAGGTTACTATTTTAAATGACCTACTTGTAGTGGCAGCCCAAGTAGCATTCTGGAGAACACCACAGTGCCCACAACTTCTACAGGTCAGTGCAGTCTGATCAAGCACTACATTTCTAGGGGAGGAAAACAAAAAACCACTACCGCTCATTTATTCAATTGAAAAGCTTATTACCTGCACCTTCCAAAGCAACAGGCTACAGGAACACTGAATGCAAAGTAAACCAGACCCATCTGGAATAATCTGACATCTCAGCTCCAAGTTACACATCTTTCATTTCGTATTTGAAGGGATTAACAGCATTTGGATGCACAGAAACTGTCTTTACAGTGATGTCTGCAGACCTCCGAGTCACAAGTTAAAAATGTCTTCCTAAATTATAACAGTATTAGCACTTCCTCTGAAAGGAGTGGAAAAAACACAACCAGGGAAGGAGGAAAGTGACACAACACCAAGGTTTTTTTTCCCAGAGATAACAAAATCCTGAGAGAACAAGATGCTTGTGCTATCAGAATAAAAATCCCCAAAGAAACAAAAGAGTTTACCTTTCCCTTGGAAAAGTTACTTTTGAGTCAAGATCTGCTCTTTTTCTCTCCCAACCATGAAATCTCTCTTCAGCTTAAGACTCTCTTCTACTGCAGTAGAAATTTAGTGCACATGCTGGAACCTGGACAGAATCTTATTTAAAAAAACAAACAATACAATAGTACTACAGTGGCTAGAAATCTTTTACGTATTCTGATGAAAAGACTCAACTTATTTCTAGGAAATAAAGTGTTTGGGGCCAAAGCCAACACATGATGTTCATGTAAGGTTAAATTTTTATTATTTTTTTTCTTTTTTTAAATTGATATATTGAAAAAAGCTGGAGAAGGAAGCAGGGACAGAAATGAAAAACCATTCAGGGAGTCAGTGGTATAGACTGTCAGCACGCAACCTAAATATTGTAATTGCAGATCACATAGTCAGAACAAGCCAGTCAAAAGTAGCACACTCCCTGGGAGAGGGGCAGGAGTCTCTTCCCCCTTGTCTTTCAAGCCAAGACCCAACTAGCAGAAGGCAGCTTTTCTGTCAGATAAAGCAAGGCAAAAGGATCATGTACAGCAACTTCCTTGCAGCCTCTTGCTCCTGAGCACCCTTCTTCACCTCTTTTCTTTCTTTCTCTCTTTCTTCTGGTGATGGGAAGGCAAAGCATGTTCTGTTCCTGTGAGCCCATACTGCTTGTCCCTACAGTCACAGCAGGCACCTGTGATTCCTCTCCGAAGACATTTACGCATAGAAATCAGTTGAGTGGTGTGTTACGGAAGCATAAGCTGCAGTGGACGTGATTTTGAATCAGTTATTGTTTTGCCCATCACGACAAAATAAAACCAGCAATTTCTTACTTTATAGAAATCCTCCTAAAGTAGTAGTTGCCCCCAATCGCTGTCAAGTTTTTGTATCACAGGAGAACAAATGCAGCCAAAAGAACATCTTCTCTAAAATGACCACTCCGAACTGCACAAGCAGGCAGGCACAGGCAGCTCCCGATTTAATTAAGCGTATGTACACAGCACCACTTAGTGGTGCAAGCGGAGTCACCGCTGATAGGAATGAGAAGCTTGAACACCAACCTTCCCTCCCCGGCCCCCTGGACACTGCAGCCTGATCTTGACAAATTGACCGCCTGGATAAAGAAAGCTATCTGGCAACTAAAAAGATCCATTGTACTTTTCTGCTCAGTACACCTAAAGATACAGATTCACCCTCTAAATCTCGGCCAATTTCTTGAATACCACCAACACTCAGAACGGGTTTCAAATGGCAACGTGGCAGGACAAAGTAATAAATACTTATCCTTAAGTCTGCTAACTTTCTAAACCTTTGCCTAGACCTTAAGGAAATGTAAAAACAAACAAACTACTGCAAAGTTCAACACGCAATCCACGCAAAGTTAAGGCTATCAAGTAGGAACCTGATTACGAGTATAAATCATGCAATAGCTACTCTATGACATGGATGTCCTGAACAGATCATCCTCTACAGTGTAAGTCCAAGGTACAAACCCATCAGCACCTCCTTCCCTCTCTGTATCGCTGTGGTTACCTGCTCTGTGCCCAGAGCCAAAAAGAATCCCAACGTTGGAGTTACTGTTCCTTTTATGCCCAGCCCCATACTTCTTTCCCGACGGAGAGGTGACGCACCTGATTTGAGGTGGAGTGCAGACAACCTTCTCATCTAGTGCTGGGCAGTTTATTTGTCCCACAAACAAACCCCAGGAAAGAGAATGCACAGTTGGACGGGTGCACTTGAGATTTTGACCACGCGGTAGCACCGTTAACTGCTGAAAGAGCAGGACTCTCTGCCGCTCCGTGTCCATGTCACGACTGCCCTCACGTCCCCAGTCTGCACCCAGCTCCTCCAGGGTGTGCAGAGGGGCTTCCAGCCCTGGCTCAGCAGGCGTCCACATAAGATCCCCCAGCCAAGAGGGGGGTGTATGCTCACCTGCCACATCGATACCGTGGGTACATTAAAAGCCACCCCCCAACCCTTTCCCCAGGAGTGATTGGGGGAGGCTCTTCAGTCATCTGGCTGTAAACCCCCTCCCCCTCAGGGAGACCAACATCCAGGCATGCCTTGCTCTAACTCCCCAAATCCACTGCCCTCCGAGGAATAAAAGGCGTCTGGGCCACTCCCCCGGCTCTAATCTGCAGATATGCCTGGCTTCCCAGAAGTAGGCTGAGAAAGCCAGCATTAAGGCACTCCTTCCCACGCCCAGATCCACAAAATCCTCAGAGAAAAGAAGAAAAATAGCCACTTCACTGCAGCATGAAGTAAATAAACTTGGGGGACACAGGAGGCCAGTTCTCCTGGGGTCAATGGAAAGGAGGGCTAGATGCAACGTATCTGAGGATTTTCCATGTGCACAGCTGAAACAGCCATGCCTCAAGCAGGGATGCGTCCCATTTATGGCAGTTCCTCCCCACTTCTCATCCCCAAAAGACAAACTCGGGCCTCTGCCTTCTCCGTGTGTAGCTCCCCACTCCCTTCAGCATGGAGCTGCGAGGCTCGGGGTTTGTGGAGAACCACAGGTGGGAAACCGAGGCTACTAATGGTGACCACAGAGAACAGACCAGCTCGGAGGGGGCGAGGAGGGCTGATGCACAATTTCTACGTTTGAATTTGTTGGGAACTTGGCGGGAGTCACAAGCTTGCAAGCCACAACCCACAAGCTTGCAAGGCACAACCCCAGCTATCCAGGACATGGGCTTCCCAAGATCACAAACCTCCGGGGACGGGGACGGCGCCTGCGCCGGCGAGCGAACGCCGGGCTGCCCCAACGCGAAGCACGGCGCATGCGCCCGGGAGGCGCGTCCGCACGGCTGGTCGGGGAGCGGGCGCAGCGGGAAGCCCGCGGAAAACCACGCGAAACTGGCAACGCTCCCGAGTCTGACCTGGTCGGACTCCGGGGGCCGCGAGGACTACGCCGCGCCCGAGAGCCACGCTGCTGCCCGGCCGCCGAGTCCGCGAAAACTACAGCTCCCGGCATGCCCCGGGAGGCAGCCTGCCCTGCTGCCTGACGCCGAGGGGACGCCGCTTCCGTTCCCCCCCACCTCCCCACGCCGGCGCAGCGGCAGTTCCCGCCGAGCCCCCAGCGCCGCTCCGGGTAGCTCCGGCACGGCGCGGCCCCGCTGCCGCTCCGTGCGTGCAACACGGACCCCGCCGTCCTCCTCGGGGCTTTCCCCGGGACCCGCCGGCCGACTACGCAGCCCCGCCACGGGGCCCGGTGAGCCCCCACCCCCGCGCGCCCGTTCTCTCAGCCGCCCTGTCAGCGCGCCCCCCCCCCCCCCCCCACCCCACCCCACCCCACCCCCGCGCGCCCGTTCTCTCAGCCGCCCTGTCAGCGCCCCACCCCACCCCACCCCCGCGCGCCCGTTCTCTCAGCCGCCCTGTCAGCGCCCCGCCCCCCACCCCCGCGCGCACGTTCTCTCAGCCGCCCTGTGAGCCCCCAGGGCTCCCCCTCGGCCTCGGCACCCCCACCTCCCCCGGGGCACCCCCACCGCCCCCGGGCCACCCCCGCCTCCGACGTTCGCGCTCCGAGGGGCGCCCGGCCCCGCTCACCTTCTCCCTCGGGGCAGCCGCAGCCCGGTCACTGCTCAGCTCCGCTCCTGCCTGGGCTCCCGGCGGCCCCTCCCCCGGCAGCCCCTCCCCTTGCCAGGGAGGGGGCGTCGCCATCAGCCTCTCACTGCCCGCACCTGCGGCTCCTCCAGCCCCGGCCCGCAGCTGTGGTACCGAAACCCGCAACCAAACCCCTCACCACCAAGGTGAAGTGAAGCAGCAGGCACTGCCTTGACTGAGTGACAGATGTCAAGAGTCATCTGATGTGGAAGAGGTGTTAACTGGGGTCAAAATACAGATTTTAATACCCATCTTATTTTAGTTCTAAGACTTGGCGATTGCCAGGTATCATCTTTTCGATTTCCCCAGGTCCACCCGCGAGCGAGGCCACAAGGGAGATTTCTTCCAGAGAGAGGATAGAGTTATTAAGTCTCAAGACCACGATTTGCTTTTCTCCTTCATGAAGAGGTGAGTGGGTCATATAGCATCACTAGTCACCCAAGCAGTTAAGCCTGAACTTTTCACCTGTCCTTTAATGCTGTCAACTCCAAGCTAAATTTTTCCCGTTATTAAGAGGGGACCAAAGATCATGTGAAGTATTATTATCCTTTCTACAAATACACCCCCATCTTGGAGCTTTAGCTACTAGAGAAGGTCTTGGGAGTTTGGGGTCAGAGGAGCTAGCTGCAAGTACAAACTTTCATACAGCTCTGTTTAGGATGTGTGATGTTTCTCTGGTTGTCTAAACCGGTCTAAATTTCCACAGATGGTCCCAACTCTGGGTGGCTCTAACAAGGATCCTGGAACTCCAGTAAGTTCTAAACATCGTTTTATATTTTAAACATGATCCCAAGTTCCTTTTTGCACTTGTCTCTACGGTTTTGGCAGCTGACAGCCCCGAGGGGTGCTTGTACAAGTTTCTCCCGAAGGGCGAGTAAATTAATTCTTTTGTCCGTGAGGTGGATGGTTTGGTAACGTTATAATTCACAACGCTATAATTCCTTCTTTCAAATTTAAAAAAAATAATTGCCTTTTAAATCCATCCAATTTAATCTGCTAAAATGATTCTCGTTGTTCTACCTCTTTTCTCAAGTTTTGGTTAAATTCAATGTCAGTATTCTCCACGGAACTAGATTTTCATCTGACTTTGGAATCGGAAAGGCAGGCTGTTACCGAGGTTAAATTCTGTGTCTTTACAAAACTTTGAATCAGTTACAAAACTAGATTATTTTTTTTAATTCAAATTACAAAACCGGTTAATATCAAGATGAATAGTTCAAACAATAATTGTTTCATTTTGTTTATCTCATGTTTAGAACCCCTCAAAAAAAACACATACACCCTCTAAACACACAAAAAGATTATTGCCCTCGACAATATTCCTAATAGCAACCCCAACATTATAAACTTTACACAACTGTTTTCCCAAATAGATAACGTGAAACTTACTTATAGATTTTCTGTTTTAAAGGGACAGTTTCTTTAGACTTCCAGTTTCTTGTTGGGTGCTTGCTTTATTCTCGAATAATGAAGCCAAGGTTCTTCTCCCAGACCTTTACTGCTACAAGTGTTGTTAAAATGACTCGATACGGTCCTTTCCACTTCTCGGTGATTTTATATATATTCAGTCTCCTGGTCGGAAGGGATGCGCTGCTACGTCCAGTTCTAAGGGTCCAGCTGTGGAGACATACTGACAAAGTTCTTGAAAAGAATTGCTTAAAGAAATCATAACACCTTTTAAAAACATATCTCCAAAGGCACTCAAGATACTCAGAACACAGGACTCTTGATATGGTCTTTCATACAACATTTCCTAAAGGCTTGGCTTTTCTTTCTCTTCTGGCTATACTCCGATTCTTAATAGAGCCACGGTAACGCTTTAACCCATGTGAGGAGTGAGGTTTCCTGACAAATTTTACTCGACAGGTGCTTAAGGATATAGTTCATTCTCTCTCTCTCTCTCTCTCTCTGCCCCACACACTGCTTGTGGTCTATGTGGGGTGTGATAGTCTCAATCCATAGATAATACTTGGCTCAACTTGTCTCATAATCTTTGCTATAAAATGAGGGCCATTGTCAGATGACATTCTTACAGGCACCCCATATTTTGGTATTATCTCTTTGAGCAAGACTTTGACTACTTCCCTTGCTTTGTTGGTGCGACAAGGGAAAGCCTTGGGCCACCCAGTAAAGATATCAACTAAAACTAGGACATATCCTTATTTTCAAGGCAATTCTATAAAATCAATTTGCTAATATTCTTCTAAAAAATTTCCTTATTTAATAATCCCAAAGATGATCTTATTACTGGTTCGGGGATAATTTACATATACATTTCACATCCCACTTATAATTGTTTAAACAATCTTTGTCATATTTCGCTTTCTGTTTCCCAGTATACTCTGTGATGTTCAATGGGGCATTTTCTCTTATTATTGTGGGTGGGACTATTATTCGACCTGTCGGTGTTACAGCCTATCCTGTTTCATTTTGTTAGCCTGCAATCTAATTAATTAATTCTTCACTTTTTCATTATAATTTGGAGTTTCTTTAGGCAATTTTATACCTTTCTCTGGAACTAGTGCTAGGATGCCTTTTTCTGCAGCCTCTTCAGCAGCTTTATCAGCCAGTCGGTTACCTGCGTTAGGACCGGTCTTACCTAACGGATGTGCTTTACAGTGCATCATCGTGACTGCTGTTGGTTTTGAATGCTTTCTAACAATTTCAGTATTTGTTCTGCGTGCTGAACGGCGGTTCCTGGTGCAGATAACAGTCCTCTTCTCCCCGTATCGCTCCATGCGCACGTACCACTCCCAAAAGCATACTTTGAGTCTGTCCAAGTGTTGACTCGCTTTCCTGACTTAGTTCCAGAGCTCGAGTAAGAGCTATCAATTCAGCCTTTTGGGCAGAGATCATCGAAGGCAAAGTTGGCAACGCAAGTACCTCCTCAGTAGTTATTGTCTATCTCGATAAAACGTTTTCCTTCACAGATGGAACCCGCTTCCGTCGGCATATAGTTCCCAATCTGTTTCTTCTAGTGGCACATCTCAGAGATCCAGTCAGCTGGAGTAAACTCTTTCGATTGCCTGCAAGCAGTCACGTTCCAGTTCTCCTTTAACTCGGTCAGTTGTTGAAAACGCAACAGGGTTAACGGCGGTAGTAGTTTTTAGGTAAACATCATCGTGTTCCAGCAACAACACCACTTGGTATTTCAGCATTCTGCCAGGGGATAACCCGTGCCCCCCTTTCCGTTTTAGCACAACAGTTAATCATATGGGAAACGTACAGTAATCCTTTGTCCTCAGGTGAACTTAGGAGCTTCCTGGATCAGTAGCACAGTTGCAGCGACGGCTCTCGGACGTCCAGAGCATCCCAGGACTCACGTTATCCAATCGCTTCGAGAAGTAGGCCACAGCTCGCCCACTTGGCCCTAAATATTGGGCCAGGATACCCAGAGCTCTACCTCTTCTTTCACGAGCAGAAAGTTCAAGTGTCTCTTGTGAGATCTGGCAGACGCTAGGGCTGGCACCCCTATTACAGCCTGTTTCAATTCTTGGAAGGTAGCTTTCTCGGCATCGGTCCAATCCGTCGTTTGAGGTTTTGAGCTGCTCCTATAAAGGTCAGGCCAGCAAGCCACAATTTATAATCTACAGGTGACACCACTCGAACCTTCCCCGGAAATGCTTGTCATTCATTTTTTTAGTCTTAGGTTCGGGGAGACGACACATTGCCTCTTTTCTCTCAGTTCCCAATTGTCTCTGGTCCTTTTAGGATTTTAAAACTCAAATTTAAGTTTCTTCTTTCTGGGTTATTTGGGGTTTTTTTCTTTTGACACTCGATATCTACTGATTCCCCAAAAGTTCAAAAAGTTAAGAGTTAACTTTGTGCATTGTTCTTCCGTCTCAGCTACCATTAACAGATCGTCCATATATTTCAGCAAGATTTCTTGATTATTTTCTTTCTTCCAAATCTCTAATTCTCGTGCCAATTGATTTCCAAAAATGTAAGACTATTCTTAAAGCCTTGAGGGAAGACTGTCCACGTATATCGTGTTTTTCTCCCAGTCTCAGGATTTTCCCATTCCAAAGCAAAAACCTCTTGACTATGGGGATCCAAGGGAATATAGAAAAAGGCATCTTTTCGGTCCAACACTGTGACATTCTCATTTCTCCGTTAGGGTTGTTAACAAAGTATAAGGATTTGCTACGACCGGATGAATACCTTGTACTATTTGATTTATTGCTCTGAGGAGGTCTTGAACTAATCTATCATCTTTTTCATCAGCCTTTTAAAAGGCAAGATCGGGGTGTTATATCTGGATTCACATTCTATTAACAATTTGTATCTTAAAAATTTTTGTATTACCATTACTAACTCTTTCCGACTTTCCGGTTTTAGGGGGTATTGTTTCATTCTTACCGGATTCGATCCTGGCTTTAAATCAACTCTCACAGGTTCTGCTTTTTGGATTTACCGGGAACTTCCCAGTCCAGACGACTGGAATGACAGCATTACACTTGGACCGGTATAATCTTCTGCTTTCGGTAAACATCCTGTTAACAACAAAGCCGCTGCTTCGATACGTTTAGTTTCTGGAATTAAAATTTTAAGCTCTCCATTTTTAAATTTAATTTCTGCCTCTAAGTTCTCAAATAGACCTCTCCTTAACAGGAGTTTAGGAGAATTTGGCACATACAAAAACTGCCGAGTGACCCATTGCTTTCCTAATTTCATTGTTAAAGATTTAAAGAAGGGTCTAGTTTCTCGTTCGCTTGTTGCACCAACACCACCAATTTCTTCAAAACTTAACTCTCCCTCTGAGGTATTTAAAACTGAAAAGGTGACTCTAGTGTCAACTCAAATTCAATTTTCTGTTCTCCCAGTTTAGCTGTAACCAGAGGTTCTGCTGGGAGACTCCCCTCCGGTCCCCGTCCGATACGTTCACTTAAAAAGAACAAATCTACATATGGCACTTTATTCCATTTACTCTCTCTCCTACAAAACAACAGTAATTGCAATATAGTATTGTAACTCAAAGTTCTGTTTGTTTACCATTTTTCCTGCAGTTCACCCCAACGTGCCAATAAACATCCCAGCGGTGATGTTTCTGGTAACTTTTCATCAGCAGTTCTATTTCCTGCACTCTTATTCTTAAACAATTTTGCTAATGCCATTATACTTATATACATTCAAATACCAAATACCAAACAAATGCAAACGACAGCTGTCCCAAATAATACACAAAGTCCAACCCAGCAATAGCTTTCGCTTATGACTTACGGGCAGACGCCTAGGCTTCCACTGCAGACGGCTACCCTCCAAGCCCCAACCCTGGGAAGCTTTCGCCGCGCCTCACGGGCAGGCTTTCCAAACAAATTCCAAAGAAGCAGCGCCTTAGCTTTTTTCCAGGGAGCGCTGCGAGGAGCTTTGCGTGTCGAGGGTGACGGTTCTCCCCGAGAATACCTCGGTGCCGGCCGGAGCTCGATCGACACGCCATCTCGTCCAGTCTCACTCGCAAGGTCCCATTTGGGTCGCCAAAACCGTTACCGAAATCCAGAATAAAACTCCTTAACGCCAACGTGAAGTTAAGAAGCAGGCACTTTGTTTATCGCAGCGCTGGGGACATGGGGGATCGCTCCTCCAAAGGCGTGTCCCGCTTAGTATCAAAATCCATCAGTTTTTACAGGCTTTTCCCGTCAGGTCATTGTTACCTAAGCTCCTTCCGTAAAAACGCATACTATGCTCGTTCTTAAATTTAACCGTTGTAACGATCGGTCCTGTGATTATATAACCTTATCAATATTCTTATTTAAAAACAATCATTGGTCAGTGACACTTGGCTCTGCTGACTGGCATCGTCGATACTCAAATCGAGATGGGAAGGGTAAGGGGGTTTCCAAGCAGCAAACTGGTGTCCACGACGGTTTCCTTAGTTTCCTGAAACAGAACGTAGGAAAACCAGTAACTTCCTGGTGAGGTTTCTAGGGTTAGCTGTTTCAAACTTTAACAATATTACGGTTCCTAGCGTCACGCATAACACAGCTCCTAAAGTTTCTATGGCTACGTTTCAAACTTAACAATCCTATACGTTACGCTTCACAATTTTACTTCTTAATCAAACCTAACTCTTCTATGTGATTAAATGTTGATTTCTTTACCAGAACATTTGCAACAGCTGGAGCCCAGCAGGAACAGGGGGGGCACGGCCCGACCCCCCCCAGCGCCTCACCTCCTCCTCCTCCCCTGGGCTCCCTCACAGCCCCTCGCCCCGTGCAGAGGGAGCGCAAACGCAGCCCAGAGGGCAAAGGGGCCGGCCGGCCAGCGTCTATTCAGTCAGTCGCGCACCTATCGAGTCCTGCCAGCGAGTCTGCTCCGGGGCTCGGGGCGCCCCCCGGCGCTCCCCCTGCCCCTCAGACACCTCTGATAGCACATTTCCATACGTTCTGTATGGCACGTCTAAATATTTGGGTGGTTTTAATACTTTGTACCAGCTGTGGTTTGCTGCTAGGTGACTGTAAAAGTGAGATTTGGTAAATAATGGTTAGAAATCTTATACTAACGCTACAACTGAAACAACAGACAAAAGTATAGCCGAGCAATTAACTAGCAGAGGTAGGTACTCCTAAGTTTTGCAGTTCTTTGCTCTTATGACTAGATGTTCCCCTGTAAGCTAAATGGGAACAATGCTGAAACTGACCACATGTGATTGAAACTGCGTTAAGCTTCAAGATCAAAGAACAAGGACAAGAATAAAGACTTCGAGGACAGCCAGCAAGAACTTCAAATGGGTCGGTGGTCGCAAAAGCAGCCCTTCGTCTCAAATGGATCCTTCCTTGCACGTGATCGGATGTAGGCAGTGCTATGATAATCGGTTGCCATCGTTTTTATGTATATGTATACTCATCTGATTAATAAGCAATTAGTTATTCTATATAACCTGTTTGTGCTAAAGCTGTGGCACGCACACTAGGTGGAACTATCCCCCGTGCATCCAGCGCTGCAATGAAGAACGCCTGCTTTCTAAAACTCCAAAACGAGTCTTAGGGAGTTTCGTCGACCGGCTTTTCAGTATCAGAGGTACAAGGGAGGAAAGGAAAAAAAAAAAAAAAGGCAAAAAAAAAAAAAGCAGGGGTGTGGGAAAGAGAGGGGACCAGGGGACGGAGGGGGCAGGGAGGGACCACAACACCGAAGAGGGGAGACGGGGCCCCGAGGGCCCGGGGCTCACCGCAGCTCTTGTTCTTGGCGCTGTCAAGAGACTTTGCCAGTTCAGCCGCTTCTTTCTCCTTCTCTCCTCCCTTCCTCTTCTGTAACTCCAGTCGCTTGGCTGTCCTCCGCATAACGGAACACGCGAGCCCCTCGCAGCTCTTGCGAGATGAGGCCTCCTAGACACGTAGCCTCGCTGGCTCGTTCACTACGTGGCCGTACCGTGCTGCTGGTCACGCATCACCCTGGCGGTCTGACCTGCTGTGGACTACGAGGAGGGATCCTCCCACACCCACAGAGGCAGGGTCCCTCTGGCCTGCAGCGGGAGGCAGCTGCCAGCCAGATGGCCTTCCGTTTCTTCTTCTTTACCTTTCCGTGGCCTCTCCAGCTTCAGCAGCTCCCGTCCACAGCCAGTAAGCGCTCCGCCTGTCCCTCTGCGCCGCGAGGAGAGGGAGGCCGGGCAGAGACAGGCCACGCGAGCCTGAGGCTGCTGCAGTCAACGGCATCCCCGGGGATGAACGGACAACCGCACTCACGGCGTGGCCTCTGGCAGAGGGAAAGAGGCAGCAGCGACCGTTATTACCGCAGCTCCACCCTGGCCGGAGCCCCTCCGTCCGCAGGGGCTTCCGCGGACGGACGCCGCTCCTTCCCCGCGCCGCTGCTAACGGCACCCGCCTTAAGGGAGACTCGAGAACACCGGAGGGCCAGCTTGCCGCCCTCACGACAGGGCTCGGGGGCTGCCTGCGGCTGCAGCACAGGCTTCAGGGGAGGGGCTGCAGCTGGGGGCAGCCGCAGGGGCCGAGCGGGGCTGGGGAAAGGCGCCGGGGGAGCTCCGGCGACTCGGGGAGGCGCCCGCTGGCCGCGCCTGGGGGGTGCCCGCCTCCGTCCCCTCTTCCCTCCTGTCGGCTCTCGGGGACCTGCCCGGCGCTGCCCTGGCCCGGCTCGCCTCCGGCGGACCGGGAGCCTGCCGCGGCGGCCGCTTCGCAGCTTCCCGTCCCGCCGGCCCCGGGCGGCCAGCGGGCAGGAGGCACCCGCCGCCGCCCCCGCCGGAGGGGATCGCTCGCCTCACCCGCGGTCCCGGCGCTCGCCCGCTGCCGCCGACACCCGCGCCCTGCGCGCCGCCACGCTGCTCCCGGGGACCGCGCATGTGGAATATGGAGGAGGGAAAGGAGGGAGGCAGGGCAGGAGATAGGAGAGCAGGGTGCGCAGGGCGAAACAACTCGCGTGGGTTAAAAACTCGTGTGGGTGAAGGGGGTGGGCTGGAGCAGGAGATGGGGGTGTGCATGGGGGAGACACGGACCTAGTGGGGAGGGTAGGTGAGGGTACAAAGGTGCACGGGGGGGGTACTAAAACCAGACGTGCTGCTTCACAGAAATACGGTCCCACCTGAATTCAGTAGTAGGCTTTCTTCTGTGCTTAAACATTAATCAGGCATTTAAAAGCTTCAGTAGACTTGCAAACTGAAACCTCTGACAATTTACGTAGTCTTCTAATTTCTGATATCCAGGATATGTGAAAATAAAACTCTTAATTCAACAGTTTTCACCGAGAATGATGTGTGTTAATCTAAATCACACAAAGTGAATAATATCATGTTAGCCATGTAGCCTTTATTAAGAGGTTGAAATTACCTTCTCGGGATCTTTTAAGCTTCTAAGCGCAAAATAATTAGTGTAGCTCACAGATGTGGAAGAGAAATCTTTTGGTATCATAACCAAAGTAGTCTTCTCCTCTATGAATGGCAACACAATCTGTAATACTGCATCGACACCTCAAAACCCATTCTGTCTCTCCCCTTTTGTCATCCAATGTTGTCTTTTAGATATTTCAAGAAATTCCTTCATTGTCTATCCCATAAAATGAGAAGTAGATTATTACGGAAGAGCTCCACAGATAAAAAGTTAATGCATTAGACTAACTGTGATATAAAAATTACTGGAGATATATTTATGTGTGATGTTCTGATGAATTATCTAGTTGTTTACAATTGCTAGGACTTCTCTCAGCGGTAAATCACTGGCAATGTGCACGAACACAAGAAACTCTTCACGGGGCACATTCATCCTTTATGCAATTAAATGAAGTTTTTAAATCACAAAAAGATTTGGCTGTTACACAGCCTGTGTAAATTACATGATAGTAACCCAAACCACAAGACCATGTCTCTCCTACTTTGCTCTGTTGCAGAAGAATCTCAGCTTGCAAAACACATCAGTTTTCTGTAACACAGATAACCAGGGTTCACACAGTCAGACTTTTCAGTCAGAAGGCCACAGAAAGAATCATAAAGAGACCGAGTATCTTTTCCTTAAACATCCTGTTTACAGACAGCTATGGTACCTCCAAGTGCTATGAAAGTTACTTTCTCTAAAACTATCTTCCATTTAGTTTTCCTTTTTTTTTTTTTTTTTTTTTTTTCCCTTTTCTTCCCCTGAAAACAATCTTATAGCTTAATCCTTATAGGATTTTTTTCAAGTTTTGTTTTTTTCTAACGAGTATCAACACATGAACACTCTAAATAGTTTCAGGAAGGTCAATATTTGCTACAGTTGCACTTGATCCAACATCCCACTTTTTTTTCCACCAAGCAAAGGAGTTCAACCAAGTTTCTTTCAAGAGCCATACAGGAGAAAGTACAGATTCTGCTCTGTCTGCTAACAAGCAGGCGAAGGAGCTGCTACCGATTTGAAAACTGTAGAGGCTCTGCTGTGCCCATTTTGAACTGGGGAACAAAAATAGTATTTAGGTCCACTTTTTCTCATTTGCAAAGCAGATCCACTGCCTTGGGAGACTGACCAGAATTACCTGGAACAAACATTATTTTTGCCTAGGATCTGTTTGTTAGTTGAGAAAACAATCACTATGTCCCTGTGATAATATATTACACGATTTCATCAAGACATTTCTGTCTCAAGGGGCCCAGTTGTATTTTATTTTCTAGTAACACAGCATCTATCCAATTCCGGTCTCTGACTTAAGAGATGAGCAACATGCAATTTCTTCAATGTCTACTTATCACGTGAGGAAGTCAACAAACCTCTTTTCACAGTTACAAGCACTTTTCAAAGACCTGACAGTTCCCTCAGGTCATCAACTGACCCTGAAAAAGTTGCAAAAAGGATCAATAAATGTGAGAAAGACCTATGGTATGAGGGAACCCAGACAAACCCGTGCAGCAGCTTTCTTCCCTATTGATTGGAAGAGAATGCTGTTTGGCTGCTGCTTCTACGGATAATCCACAAATTATTTGCTATTCTTCTTAGCCAAAGGGCTAAGGCAGTACCATCAGCAACTTCATAATAAACCCTGAAACAAGCAGCAGATATTACAGCTCCAAGTCTGAGGAAACAGCATCAATGATTAAGACAGCTCTAACATGGAAGGCCTGGTAAGTGGCAGTGGTATAAGGCACTAGCAATTTATCAGGGCTCTCTTTCAAATGCTGGCATTTTCTGTGACTTGGATTTTGCCTATTGTTATGAGATCATTACATCACCTATCACACAAGTGTAGCTTTGTTAACTTTCAAAGAAAAGCTGCTAGACAATATACAACACAAAGTTAGACAAGCGAGGGAAGTACACAGGGATTTCACAGGCAATCTGGAATTGGGCACCCGACTTGAATTCCCGGCTTTGAAAACCTCTCTCCAAATGACTTGCCATCCTTTCACTAAGATCCAGCAGCAGTTCCCTCCTGTGCCTCATGCTCTTCTTTAGTCAGCCAAAGCCCACGGAGCTGCACTGTAAGCTTGAAGACGAGGATGCCAGCTGCGTGTCCTATTTCTGTCACCTAGTTTTTACGTACCGTTTCTTGCTAATCAAAAGGCCCAGTGATTCCTCCTCACACATCACACTGGAGTTAGTACGTCCAAGCATTATTTCTGCCGCGCTACATGTGCACGGATTAGCTGCTGAACCCTCCAGATGATGTACTGCTTTTCAAGAAGGGTGTAGTATAACTGGCGAGGGTCTACAGTAAGTCCAAGAGGGTGCTCAACGATGTACAGGAGTCTGACTTCAAAGCATAAATTGAAAAACAGCCGCTTAACCTAGAAAGGGCAATACTGAAGAGAAAGAACAATGTTTAAACTCTAAAAGGTAGCTATAAGGAAGAACTTTTGTGTGCATCCACTGCACACAGTTACACGGAATCATGGGGCTTAAATTACAACCTGAAAAACTTAGGGTATGTGGCAATCTTTGCAACAGTAGTAATAATTACAGGAAATGTTTAAGAATAAATTAGGCAAGCGTTTGTCAAGAATGGTACAGAAAGTTGATCATTCACCTCTAGAATGAGAGCAACACTAGACTATCTTCAAAGGTTCTTCTTTCCCCACTGCTGTCCCTCTCCGTATTTCTACCCTTAAACACAAGCATCATCCTCAGCTCTGCACTTACAATTATATCTGCATATGCACATGTCTAGAGATGCACATTTATTTCTTCGTTACACAGGTGAAGGAGAGTACTCAGAGGTAAGCCAATTTACATAAACAGCTTTTGAAAGTTAAACACCTCAGCTTCTTGCAAAACGTAAGCCCAACAGAACACCGGGAGCGGTATGTAAATCCTTATGCCAAAACTGCGTTCTCTTAAATCTTATGAAAACCATTTCTAACATAAAGCCTGACCTGACTGGTCTATTTTCTGACACTCCCCTTCTCTGTCATCAGGTACTTATTAGATACTAAA
The DNA here is from genome assembly GCF_929443795.1 of Astur gentilis. NCBI lineage: Eukaryota > Metazoa > Chordata > Aves > Accipitriformes > Accipitridae > Astur > Astur gentilis. The sequence goes on from NW_026061068.1 coordinate 160,801, forward strand.
ACAACTGACGGGGCAAACACCATAACTAGCACAATAGCTGACTTCCGTAGCAGTTGCATGTCATGTCTGAAGAAATGTGAGTTTAGTAGGTGTATAGGTAGATACACATTCAGAAATGCACAAGAACTGAAAGGAGTAATCTGTAACTGGTAGACTAAGAACACTGCAATAGCATGCAATGTAAATCAACATGCACCTATAGGGAAGGGAAGTACAGAAACATTCTTCTGGATTGAAAAAAAAAAAAAAAATACGCAGCAATGGTAGGAAAGGGTACTTGGAACGTGCCACTTTCAGTCCACTGAAACAATGTCTGCAACAGCAGTAAGAACACTGGCAAACTACCTTCTCTGTTCCACAGGGCCTTGAAACCCATACGCATTGTCTGTTGCCAGTTGCTGTTAGGAAACAAAGGCGCTGCGATCAGTAGAAGCGTGTAGAACACCGAAAATGAAACTTTTGAGTATGTCACATGCAAGATCCTCATTCTCCGTACAGTCTACAAGGTTACACAATTGTAAAATACTTTGTAAGAATGAGAATCCTGACGTTTGCCTTGGATTAAAAAAGTTTTTAAATTCCGCTTTGTTTTGAGGTTTTTTTCCCCCAAGGGCTTAAAAATAAAAGCATCTTGGTAAAGTGATTTTCACACACTGCACAGACACAAGCAGTGTTTCTCCCACTGCGAGAGGAGTATAAAAATACTCTTATCTAATATGTTAGACAAGAGTGACCGAGGTCACAGGAGAATCTGTACTTTCCCACTGATTACAAGGAACGGGCCAGCTGCTTTGTGCCTCCTATGCAGCTGGAGCATGCAGGTGCCTGGTAACTTGTTCCGACCTATTGCATCTTAATCACATATACACGTAGGAATACCAAGCTGACCGCTTAGGTTTATCAGCCAAAACAGTTTACAGCAACGCAATAGTTTAGAGCAATTCAGGAAGTTTAACACTGAATTTAGGTATGTGCTTATATGGTTTGATGAACAGAGCTTCTATAAATGAAAGGGAAACAACAGAAGTTATTTATATGTGATTTCAGAACATACAAAAGGTATAGTCTACAAACCAAGTATCAAGTACTAGCAATATTTACCTGTTCAAAGGGCATCATGTAATGTCTCAGACTCAACAAGCATAAACTGACAGACTGTTATGATTTGAAAATTTTAAAAAAGTTCTAACAGTGTGCCCAAAACGGAGGTGTTTCAGTGTTGAGGCTAGACTCCTTGTCTCCAGTAAATACACATCTTAATTCTAACACAGGATAAAAACCGATTTATAAATGTCCTCTTGTAAAAATGAAACCGTTCCAATCACCCTGTCCACTCCTATTTAAGATATTAAATAGGGCAAATCAGAAGTAACTTGAACCAATCCCTCCCACCCAGCTATAAACCAGGACCATATACAGCCCTTGCAGACTACACAAGATCCTGTCTCATTCCAGCCACATCATTAGCATAAGCTGTGCAAACCCATGCAAATCAACAGGTTTTTCAGGCATAAAAGCAGACTCCAACAGCAGTTAAGCCACTTCTTACAACTGACAATGTCATACTTCCATCATTGATCATAGCACAAGAACAAAAGAGAATGGGTCTTAATTGTCCTTCATGAACTTGAGGGGCTGCAAGAAACCAGTGAAGTCACAAGCCTGGATTCTGTAACGTCGCTACCAGCATAATTTCCAGATCAAAGATCCGGCCTCCTGTTAAGATCATCAAACATAATTTTGAGTTTGGAGGACAGGTCATCACAACACTATGTTAGGTAGAGTATAAAACCTTATCATCAGATTCTCAGCTAGTTTAAGTCAATGTGTTCTGTGTGTTCCGCTGAAGTCAACGAAACTAAACACACTATCATAGGAAAAAGATATTTCAGCATGCCTCAGACCTGGAAAACTATCTTGAAAAATGCCCATAACTTTTAACACAAATTCTCTGCACTTCCCACGATCTCTCAACAGCGAGCAGTAGTAAGACCCTAACAGTTACTTGCAACCTATTTCTTGCATAGCATTCATTTTTATTTTAATTTTAAAAGGGGCAACTAATACATAAGATTTTTGCAGCTACTCACAAAAATCAATAAGCAAAGACATTTGTTCCAAGATTTAAATTACTTGTACAATTTAAAAAAACTATCAAAGCTCTGTAAAGTAAAATAGATACATTTACCTACTCATGTAGGAAACTACAGACAAACTTCAGGAAATGACCAAAGGTGCAGAGGATAGGCTAATAGGCTAAGGTAGAAAAACAACAACAAAAAAAGAAAACCCAGGAGTTCTACAGAAAAATGAGTGAGCAGCCCACAGCACTGGCAGACAACAGATTTTTTTATACCCACTTCCTCCACCCCTTCTTCCTATTCCCTCCCCCCCCCCCCTTTTTTTTAATAAGGGAAATAATTATTCTATTGTGAAACATATTGTCAGTGATGCAGTTGAATCCAAAAGTTTACATGAGTTCAGGAGATTATTAACCGAATTATAAGACATGTGCCAACACAACTGCTATAAAAAGCATCTGCATCACGGTGAAATGCAAACAGCTACTCTGATAACGACACATTATTATTCACTAAATTTGCCTTTGCCTTTTACCCTGTTGTATAGTTACTAATGTTGAAAAGAGTCACTGCTGTGCAAGAAACTAAAACTTACAGCGCTTTATGCTCGGAGAGAACTGTGGCCCATCAGCTCGTGGCTGTGAAGCCTTACAACTTAACACGTTGCAGTTGCACACCAACAAGTTCTGAGGTGGACTGCTGACTGTATTCAATAGTCACAGCTTAGGTAGGAGGATATGATAAACCTTACTTATTTGCCTTTAACCGATGCTCCAAATATGTTAAAGTCGTTCTTAAAGCAGGTTACTGGTTTGATTACCCTTCATACAAAATCCTCCTTCAAATGGAGGTTTCTCTTCTCTTCTTTTCAGATTTAAGGCATGAACAGAAACCACACCTGCATCATCACTGAAATCAGTGCCTATTTTTCAATAAACTTTAGCAGCAGCATCAGAATTCGTCCTCAAGTACCGTTCATAAAGCAAATGCTTCATTCTTCAAAACTTTTTTCAGCAAAGGTTAGTAATGCTGTACCACAGACTCTCACGCCCAGTCACACATGTTCTTCCCGAGACTGTTACGCAGCTTAGTATTTTAAAAATCACCATCCTAACTGCGTACCTGATACTACTGGTTCTCCCCTTTTTAAAGTCTGATGTTAAGGAAAAGCTGCAAGTCCTACAAAACCAGGCAGACTTGCTTGTTCTTGCCAAAGAGAAAAAGGTTAAGCATTATTAAAAAATAAGACTATTGCCTACCTTTAAGTATCCATAAAGCTATCAACATGAACCGTATGGTGGCCTGTTAGCATCGCTATTTGAACACGGGCATGCAAAATGTCCTTCAGTTAAATTCCAAACTCTATGAAGTAATTGGTGGGCAATTCCCCAAGGATAAAACGTCTATCAAAAGCCAACAGTAAGCCAGAAATCTCTTTCCGTTTCATAGGGTAAAAAAAAAAATAAATACAGTGAATCCTGAAAAAAGAAATCGATATTAGACAGGGAACACCTATATAGTTATAGGGCAAGTAATAAAACATTTAGTGTTTTGGTTTTTTTCTTTTTATTTATGTCATCACAATAGTTAGACAAACATGGAAACATTTGCAACAGCAATACTTGGGTCACTTTAAAATCTTGGTAACACTGAAATACAGGTCAGCAAAAACTAATGATGTGGGGAGGGGACTTTACGTCTTCTTATTTTCATACACATTCACACACACACACACATATATCTATACACACACGCGCACTCCACAACTCCAAAGAGCTATCTTAACTATGTCTGCCAGTAAACGGAAATAGTAGGCAGAAAGGAACCATATCCATACTAAGACAGTTAGCTGTGTCGTAAAAGTGAAGATCACTGCAACCAGTGCCATCTTAAAGACGAAGAAGAAAAAAAAAAAAAACCAACACCAAAAAACCTGAAAGGAACCATCGCTGTGCATGTCATAAGCATGAAGTTATTTTAACCTGGTGACTACTCTGCTCTATACTTTAAGCATCGTGAAGTTTTTATGTGTTTTTAAGGTCTAAGGTTACTATTTTAAATGACCTACTTGTAGTGGCAGCCCAAGTAGCATTCTGGAGAACACCACAGTGCCCACAACTTCTACAGGTCAGTGCAGTCTGATCAAGCACTACATTTCTAGGGGAGGAAAACAAAAAACCACTACCGCTCATTTATTCAATTGAAAAGCTTATTACCTGCACCTTCCAAAGCAACAGGCTACAGGAACACTGAATGCAAAGTAAACCAGACCCATCTGGAATAATCTGACATCTCAGCTCCAAGTTACACATCTTTCATTTCGTATTTGAAGGGATTAACAGCATTTGGATGCACAGAAACTGTCTTTACAGTGATGTCTGCAGACCTCCGAGTCACAAGTTAAAAATGTCTTCCTAAATTATAACAGTATTAGCACTTCCTCTGAAAGGAGTGGAAAAAACACAACCAGGGAAGGAGGAAAGTGACACAACACCAAGGTTTTTTTTCCCAGAGATAACAAAATCCTGAGAGAACAAGATGCTTGTGCTATCAGAATAAAAATCCCCAAAGAAACAAAAGAGTTTACCTTTCCCTTGGAAAAGTTACTTTTGAGTCAAGATCTGCTCTTTTTCTCTCCCAACCATGAAATCTCTCTTCAGCTTAAGACTCTCTTCTACTGCAGTAGAAATTTAGTGCACATGCTGGAACCTGGACAGAATCTTATTTAAAAAAACAAACAATACAATAGTACTACAGTGGCTAGAAATCTTTTACGTATTCTGATGAAAAGACTCAACTTATTTCTAGGAAATAAAGTGTTTGGGGCCAAAGCCAACACATGATGTTCATGTAAGGTTAAATTTTTATTATTTTTTTTCTTTTTTTAAATTGATATATTGAAAAAAGCTGGAGAAGGAAGCAGGGACAGAAATGAAAAACCATTCAGGGAGTCAGTGGTATAGACTGTCAGCACGCAACCTAAATATTGTAATTGCAGATCACATAGTCAGAACAAGCCAGTCAAAAGTAGCACACTCCCTGGGAGAGGGGCAGGAGTCTCTTCCCCCTTGTCTTTCAAGCCAAGACCCAACTAGCAGAAGGCAGCTTTTCTGTCAGATAAAGCAAGGCAAAAGGATCATGTACAGCAACTTCCTTGCAGCCTCTTGCTCCTGAGCACCCTTCTTCACCTCTTTTCTTTCTTTCTCTCTTTCTTCTGGTGATGGGAAGGCAAAGCATGTTCTGTTCCTGTGAGCCCATACTGCTTGTCCCTACAGTCACAGCAGGCACCTGTGATTCCTCTCCGAAGACATTTACGCATAGAAATCAGTTGAGTGGTGTGTTACGGAAGCATAAGCTGCAGTGGACGTGATTTTGAATCAGTTATTGTTTTGCCCATCACGACAAAATAAAACCAGCAATTTCTTACTTTATAGAAATCCTCCTAAAGTAGTAGTTGCCCCCAATCGCTGTCAAGTTTTTGTATCACAGGAGAACAAATGCAGCCAAAAGAACATCTTCTCTAAAATGACCACTCCGAACTGCACAAGCAGGCAGGCACAGGCAGCTCCCGATTTAATTAAGCGTATGTACACAGCACCACTTAGTGGTGCAAGCGGAGTCACCGCTGATAGGAATGAGAAGCTTGAACACCAACCTTCCCTCCCCGGCCCCCTGGACACTGCAGCCTGATCTTGACAAATTGACCGCCTGGATAAAGAAAGCTATCTGGCAACTAAAAAGATCCATTGTACTTTTCTGCTCAGTACACCTAAAGATACAGATTCACCCTCTAAATCTCGGCCAATTTCTTGAATACCACCAACACTCAGAACGGGTTTCAAATGGCAACGTGGCAGGACAAAGTAATAAATACTTATCCTTAAGTCTGCTAACTTTCTAAACCTTTGCCTAGACCTTAAGGAAATGTAAAAACAAACAAACTACTGCAAAGTTCAACACGCAATCCACGCAAAGTTAAGGCTATCAAGTAGGAACCTGATTACGAGTATAAATCATGCAATAGCTACTCTATGACATGGATGTCCTGAACAGATCATCCTCTACAGTGTAAGTCCAAGGTACAAACCCATCAGCACCTCCTTCCCTCTCTGTATCGCTGTGGTTACCTGCTCTGTGCCCAGAGCCAAAAAGAATCCCAACGTTGGAGTTACTGTTCCTTTTATGCCCAGCCCCATACTTCTTTCCCGACGGAGAGGTGACGCACCTGATTTGAGGTGGAGTGCAGACAACCTTCTCATCTAGTGCTGGGCAGTTTATTTGTCCCACAAACAAACCCCAGGAAAGAGAATGCACAGTTGGACGGGTGCACTTGAGATTTTGACCACGCGGTAGCACCGTTAACTGCTGAAAGAGCAGGACTCTCTGCCGCTCCGTGTCCATGTCACGACTGCCCTCACGTCCCCAGTCTGCACCCAGCTCCTCCAGGGTGTGCAGAGGGGCTTCCAGCCCTGGCTCAGCAGGCGTCCACATAAGATCCCCCAGCCAAGAGGGGGGTGTATGCTCACCTGCCACATCGATACCGTGGGTACATTAAAAGCCACCCCCCAACCCTTTCCCCAGGAGTGATTGGGGGAGGCTCTTCAGTCATCTGGCTGTAAACCCCCTCCCCCTCAGGGAGACCAACATCCAGGCATGCCTTGCTCTAACTCCCCAAATCCACTGCCCTCCGAGGAATAAAAGGCGTCTGGGCCACTCCCCCGGCTCTAATCTGCAGATATGCCTGGCTTCCCAGAAGTAGGCTGAGAAAGCCAGCATTAAGGCACTCCTTCCCACGCCCAGATCCACAAAATCCTCAGAGAAAAGAAGAAAAATAGCCACTTCACTGCAGCATGAAGTAAATAAACTTGGGGGACACAGGAGGCCAGTTCTCCTGGGGTCAATGGAAAGGAGGGCTAGATGCAACGTATCTGAGGATTTTCCATGTGCACAGCTGAAACAGCCATGCCTCAAGCAGGGATGCGTCCCATTTATGGCAGTTCCTCCCCACTTCTCATCCCCAAAAGACAAACTCGGGCCTCTGCCTTCTCCGTGTGTAGCTCCCCACTCCCTTCAGCATGGAGCTGCGAGGCTCGGGGTTTGTGGAGAACCACAGGTGGGAAACCGAGGCTACTAATGGTGACCACAGAGAACAGACCAGCTCGGAGGGGGCGAGGAGGGCTGATGCACAATTTCTACGTTTGAATTTGTTGGGAACTTGGCGGGAGTCACAAGCTTGCAAGCCACAACCCACAAGCTTGCAAGGCACAACCCCAGCTATCCAGGACATGGGCTTCCCAAGATCACAAACCTCCGGGGACGGGGACGGCGCCTGCGCCGGCGAGCGAACGCCGGGCTGCCCCAACGCGAAGCACGGCGCATGCGCCCGGGAGGCGCGTCCGCACGGCTGGTCGGGGAGCGGGCGCAGCGGGAAGCCCGCGGAAAACCACGCGAAACTGGCAACGCTCCCGAGTCTGACCTGGTCGGACTCCGGGGGCCGCGAGGACTACGCCGCGCCCGAGAGCCACGCTGCTGCCCGGCCGCCGAGTCCGCGAAAACTACAGCTCCCGGCATGCCCCGGGAGGCAGCCTGCCCTGCTGCCTGACGCCGAGGGGACGCCGCTTCCGTTCCCCCCCACCTCCCCACGCCGGCGCAGCGGCAGTTCCCGCCGAGCCCCCAGCGCCGCTCCGGGTAGCTCCGGCACGGCGCGGCCCCGCTGCCGCTCCGTGCGTGCAACACGGACCCCGCCGTCCTCCTCGGGGCTTTCCCCGGGACCCGCCGGCCGACTACGCAGCCCCGCCACGGGGCCCGGTGAGCCCCCACCCCCGCGCGCCCGTTCTCTCAGCCGCCCTGTCAGCGCGCCCCCCCCCCCCACCCCACCCCACCCCACCCCACCCCCGCGCGCCCGTTCTCTCAGCCGCCCTGTCAGCGCCCCACCCCACCCCACCCCCGCGCGCCCGTTCTCTCAGCCGCCCTGTCAGCGCCCCGCCCCCCACCCCCGCGCGCACGTTCTCTCAGCCGCCCTGTGAGCCCCCAGGGCTCCCCCTCGGCCTCGGCACCCCCACCTCCCCCGGGGCACCCCCACCTCCCCCGGGCCACCCCCGCCTCCGACGTTCGCGCTCCGAGGGGCGCCCGGCCCCGCTCACCTTCTCCCTCGGGGCAGCCGCAGCCCGGTCACTGCTCAGCTCCGCTCCTGCCTGGGCTCCCGGCGGCCCCTCCCCCGGCAGCCCCTCCCCTTGCCAGGGAGGGGGCGTCGCCATCAGCCTCTCACTGCCCGCACCTGCGGCTCCTCCAGCCCCGGCCCGCAGCTGTGGTACCGAAACCCGCAACCAAACCCCTCACCACCAAGGTGAAGTGAAGCAGCAGGCACTGCCTTGACTGAGTGACAGATGTCAAGAGTCATCTGATGTGGAAGAGGTGTTAACTGGGGTCAAAATACAGATTTTAATACCCATCTTATTTTAGTTCTAAGACTTGGCGATTGCCAGGTATCATCTTTTCGATTTCCCCAGGTCCACCCGCGAGCGAGGCCACAAGGGAGATTTCTTCCAGAGAGAGGATAGAGTTATTAAGTCTCAAGACCACGATTTGCTTTTCTCCTTCATGAAGAGGTGAGTGGGTCATATAGCATCACTAGTCACCCAAGCAGTTAAGCCTGAACTTTTCACCTGTCCTTTAATGCTGTCAACTCCAAGCTAAATTTTTCCCGTTATTAAGAGGGGACCAAAGATCATGTGAAGTATTATTATCCTTTCTACAAATACACCCCCATCTTGGAGCTTTAGCTACTAGAGAAGGTCTTGGGAGTTTGGGGTCAGAGGAGCTAGCTGCAAGTACAAACTTTCATACAGCTCTGTTTAGGATGTGTGATGTTTCTCTGGTTGTCTAAACTGGTCTAAATTTCCACAGATGGTCCCAACTCTGGGTGGCTCTAACAAGGATCCTGGAACTCCAGTAAGTTCTAAACATCGTTTTATATTTTAAACATGATCCCAAGTTCCTTTTTGCACTTGTCTCTACGGTTTTGGCAGCTGACAGCCCCGAGGGGTGCTTGTACAAGTTTCTCCCGAAGGGCGAGTAAATTAATTCTTTTGTCCGTGAGGTGGATGGTTTGGTAACGTTATAATTCACAACGCTATAATTCCTTCTTTCAAATTTAAAAAAAATAATTGCCTTTTAAATCCATCCAATTTAATCTGCTAAAATGATTCTCGTTGTTCTACCTCTTTTCTCAAGTTTTGGTTAAATTCAATGTCAGTATTCTCCACGGAACTAGATTTTCATCTGACTTTGGAATCGGAAAGGCAGGCTGTTACCGAGGTTAAATTCTGTGTCTTTACAAAACTTTGAATCAGTTACAAAACTAGATTATTTTTTTTAATTCAAATTACAAAACCGGTTAATATCAAGATGAATAGTTCAAACAATAATTGTTTCATTTTGTTTATCTCATGTTTAGAACCCCTCAAAAAAAACACATACACCCTCTAAACACACAAAAAGATTATTGCCCTCGACAATATTCCTAATAGCAACCCCAACATTATAAACTTTACACAACTGTTTTCCCAAATAGATAACGTGAAACTTACTTATAGATTTTCTGTTTTAAAGGGACAGTTTCTTTAGACTTCCAGTTTCTTGTTGGGTGCTTGCTTTATTCTCGAATAATGAAGCCAAGGTTCTTCTCCCAGACCTTTACTGCTACAAGTGTTGTTAAAATGACTCGATACGGTCCTTTCCACTTCTCGGTGATTTTATATATATTCAGTCTCCTGGTCGGAAGGGATGCGCTGCTACGTCCAGTTCTAAGGGTCCAGCTGTGGAGACATACTGACAAAGTTCTTGAAAAGAATTGCTTAAAGAAATCATAACACCTTTTAAAAACATATCTCCAAAGGCACTCAAGATACTCAGAACACAGGACTCTTGATATGGTCTTTCATACAACATTTCCTAAAGACTTGGCTTTTCTTTCTCTTCTGGCTATACTCCGATTCTTAATAGAGCCACGGGTAACGCTTTAACCCATGTGAGGAGTGAGGTTTCCTGACAAATTTTACTCGACAGTTGCTTAAGGATATAGTTCATTCTCTCTCTCTCTCTCTCTCTCTGCCCACACACTTGCTTGTGGTCTATGTGGGGTGTGATAGTCTCAATCCATAGATAATACTTGGCTCAACTTGTCTCATAATCTTTGCTATAAAATGAGGGCCATTGTCAGATGACATTCTTACAGGCACCCCATATTTTGGTATTATCTCTTTGAGCAAGACTTTGACTACTTCCCTTGCTTTGTTGGTGCGACAAGGGAAAGCCTTGGGCCACCCAGTAAAGATATCAACTAAAACTAGGACATATCCTTATTTTCAAGGCAATTCTATAAAATCAATTTGCTAATATTCTTCTAAAAAATTTCCTTATTTAATAATCCCAAAGATGATCTTATTACTGGTTCGGGGATAATTTTACATATACATTTCACATCCACTTATAATTGTTTAAACAATCTTTGTCATATTTCGCTTTCTGTTTCCCAGTATACTCTGTGATGTTCAATGGGGCATTTTCTCTTATTATTGTGGGTGGGACTATTATTCGACCTGTCGGTGTTACAGCCTATCCTGTTTCATTTTGTTAGCCTGCAATCTAATAATTAATTCTTCATCTTTTTCATTATAATTTGGAGTTTCTTTAGGCAATTTTATACCTTTCTCTGGAACTAGTGCTAGGATGCCTTTTTCTGCAGCCTCTTCAGCAGCTTTATCAGCCAGTCGGTTACCTGCGTTAGGACCGGTCTTACCTAACGGATGTGCTTTACAGTGCATCATCGTGACTGCTGTTGGTTTTTGAATGCTTTCTAACAATTTCAGTATTTGTTCTGCGTGCTGAACGGCGGTTCCTGGTGCAGATAACAGTCCTCTTTCTCCCCGTATCGCTCCATGCGCACGTACCACTCCAAAAGCATACTTTGAGTCTGTCCAAGTGTTGACTCGCTTTCCTTGACTTAGTTCCAGAGCTCGAGTAAGAGCTATCAATTCAGCCTTTTGGGCAGAGATCATCGAAGGCAAAGTTGGCAACGCAAGTACCTCCTCAGTAGTTATTGTCTATCTCGATAAAACGTTTTCCTTCACAGATGGAACCGCTTCCGTCGGCATATAGTTCCCAATCTGTTTCTTCTAGTGGCACATCTCAGAGATCCAGTCAGCTGGAGTAAACTCTTTCGATTGCCTGCAAGCAGTCACGTTCCAGTTCTCCTTTAACTCGGTCAGTTGTTGAAAACGCAACAGGGTTAACGGCGGTAGTAGTTTTTAGGTAAACATCATCTTGTTCCAGCAACAACACCACTTGGTATTTCAGCATTCTGCTAGGGGATAACCAGTGCCCCCCTTTCCGTTTTAGCACAACAGTTATCATATGGGAAACGTACAGTAATCCTTTCTCCTCAGGCGAACTTACGAGCTTCCTGGATCAGTAGCACAGTTGCAGCGACGGCTCTCGGACGACTAGAGCATCCCAGACTCACGTTATCCAATCGCTTCGAGAAGTAGGCCACAGCTCGCCCACTTGGCCCTAAATATTGGGCCAGGATACCCAGAGCTCTACCTCTTCTTTCACGAGCAGAAAGTTCAAGTGTCTCTTGTGAGATCTGGCAGACGCTAGGGCTGGCACCCCTATTACAGCCTGTTTCAATTCTTGGAAGGTAGCTTTCTCGGCATCGGTCCAATCCGTCGTTTGAGGTTTTGAGCTGCTCCTATAAAGGTCAGGCCAGCAAGCCACAATTTATAATCTACAGGTGACACCACTCGACCATTCCCGGAAATGCTTGTCATTCATTTTTTTAGTCTTAGGTTCGGGGAGACGACACATTGCCTCTTTTCTCTCAGTTCCCAATTGTCTCTGTCCTTTTAGGATTTTAAAACTCAAATTTAAGTTTCTTCTTTCTGGGTTATTTGGGTTTTTTTCTTTTGACACTCGATATCTACTGATTCCCAAAAAGTTCAAAAAGTTAAGAGTTAACTTTGTGCATTGTTCTTCCGTCTCAGCTACCATTAACAGATCGTCCATATATTTCAGCAAGATTTCTTGATTATTTTCTTTCTTCCAAATCTCTAATTCTCGTGCCAATTGATTTCCAAAAATGGTAAGACTATTCTTAAAGCCTTGAGGGAAGACTGTCCACGTATATCGTGTTTTTCTCCCAGTCTCAGGATTTTCCCATTCCAAAGCAAAAACCTCTTGACTATTGGGATCCAAGGGAATATAGAAAAAGGCATCTTTTCGGTCCAACACTGTGAACCATTCTCATTTCTCCGTTAGGGTTGTTAACAAAGTATAAGGATTTGCTACGACCGGATGAATACCTTGTACTATTTGATTTATTGCTCTGAGGAGGTCTTGAACTAATCTATCATCTTTTTCATCAGCCTTTTAAAAGGCAAGATCGGGGTGTTATATCTGGATTCACATTCTATTAACAATTTGTATCTTAAAAATTTTTGTATTACCATTACTAACTCTTTCCGACTTTCCGGTTTTAGGGGGTATTGTTTCATTCTTACCGGATTCGATCCTGGCTTTAAATCAACTCTCACAGGTTCTGCTTTTTGGATTTACCGGGAACTTCCCAGTCCAGACGACTGGAATGACAGCATTACACTTGGACCGGTATAATCTTCTGCTTTCGGTAAACATCCTGTTAACAACAAAGCCGCTGCTTCGATACGTTTAGTTTCTGGAATTAAAATTTTAAGCTCTCCATTTTTAAATTTAATTTCTGCCTCTAAGTTCTCAAATAGACCTCTCCTTAACAGGAGTTTAGGAGAATTTGGCACATACAAAAACTGCCGAGTGACCCATTGCTTTCCTAATTTCATTGTTAAAGATTTAAAGAAGGGTCTAGTTTCTCGTTCGCTTGTTGCACCAACACCACCAATTTCTTCAAAACTTAACTCTCCCTCTGAGGTATTTAAAACTGAAAAGGTGACTCTAGTGTCAACTCAAATTCAATTTTCTGTTCTCCCAGTTTAGCTGTAACCAGAGGTTCTGCTGGGAGACTCCCCTCCGGTCCCCGTCCGATACGTTCACTTAAAAAGAACAAATCTACATATGGCACTTTATTCCATTTACTCTCTCTCCTACAAAACAACAGTAATTGCAATATAGTATTGTAACTCAAAGTTCTGTTTGTTTACCATTTTTCCTGCAGTTCACCCCAACGTGCCAATAAACATCCCAGCGGTGATGTTTCTGGTAACTTTTCATCAGCAGTTCTATTTCCTGCACTCTTATTCTTAAACAATTTTGCTAATGCCATTATACTTATATACATTCAAATACCAAATACCAAACAAATGCAAACGACAGCTGTCCCAAATAATACACAAAGTCCAACCCAGCAATAGCTTTCGCTTATGACTTACGGGCAGACGCCTAGGCTTCCACTGCAGACGGCTACCCTCCAAGCCCCAACCCTGGGAAGCTTTCGCCGCGCCTCACGGGCAGGCTTTCCAAACAAATTCCAAAGAAGCAGCGCCTTACCTTTTTTCCAGGGAGCGCTGCGAGGAGCTTTGCGTGTCGAGGGTGACGGTTCTCCCCGAGAATACCTCGGTGCCGGCCGGAGCTCGATCGACACGCCATCTCGTCCAGTCTCACTCGCAAGGTCCCATTTGGGTCGCCAAAACCGTTACCGAAATCCAGAATAAAACTCCTTAACGCCAACGTGAAGTTAAGAAGCAGGCACTTTGTTTATCGCAGCGCTGGGGACACGGGAACCTCTGTCCTCCGGGATTCCCTGTGATTCCTTGCAGACGTCTCCTAGCGTCTTTTGGCCTTTTCTTATAAGGGCCGGAGATCCCAGGTAGCAGCCCCAGACTTGTCTAATGATGCTACCCTAGATGATTCTTCTCTTTTGCAGGAAGCTCTCTTCTCCGGGATCGACCCAAGACTCCTCCCAGGCGTCATCCCAGAACGTTTTGACCTCTGCGTTCGGGACCGGAGATCCCAGCTACCTGCTCCAGACTCCTCCAAGTAAGTAGCTCAAGACATTTTTCTTCTCCTGTAGAGAAATCTCTCAACTCCGACAGGCACCTGAGACTCCTCCCAGGCATCTCCCACAGTCTTCTGTCCTCTGCTTTACCTACCTAAGGGGTCAGGTTGAAGCCCCAGACTCCTCAAAGGAAGCTACCGTTGACGTTTTTTCTTGTTTTCGAGGAGCCTCTGCCCTCTGGGATCCCCTGTGATTCCTTCCAGACGTCTCCTAGCGTCTTTTGGCCTTTTCTTATAAGGACCGGAGATCCCAGGTAGCAGCCCCAGACTTGACTAATGAGGCTACCCTAGATGATTCTTTTCTTTTGCAGGAAGCTCTCTTCTCCGGGATCGACCCAAGACTCCTCCCAGGCATCATCCCATAATGTTTTGACCTCTGTGTTCGGGACCGGAGATCCCATCTACCTGCCCCAGACTCCTCCAAGTAAGTAGCTCGAGACATTTTTGTTCTCCTGTAGAGAAATCTCTCAACTCCGACAGGCACCTGAGACTCCTCCCAGGCATCTCCCACAGTCTTCTGTCCTCTGCTTTACCTACTAAGGGGTCAGGTTGAAGCCCCAGACTCCTCCTAGGAAGCTACCGTTGAGGTTTTTTTCTTTTTTGGAGGAACCTGTGCCCTCCGGGATCCCCTGTGATTCCTTCCAGACGTCTCCTAGCGTCTTTTGGCCTTTTCTTATAAGGACCGGAGATCCCAGGTAGCAGCCCCAGACTTGACCAATGAGGCTACCCTAGATGATTCTTCTCTTTTGCAGGAAGCTCTCTTCTCCGGGATCGACCCAAGACTCCAAGACAAGCAGGTGAAGGAAGCCTTGCTGAAGCTTTAGAGAAGGAAGAGGGTCTTTCATTCCGTCTAGCTGGCGCTCTAGGCTTTCACCTGTCTCCTGTCTTTCTGCTCTTTCTTCTTGAGCTCTTGGGGTATTTGTCACGGAAGGTTAAGTGGTTAAAAGTATCCTGGTTTCAGCTTGGATAGAGTTAACTGTCTTCCTAGTAGCTGGTACAGTGCTATGTTTTGAGTTCAGTATGCAAAGAACCTTGATAACACTGATGTTTGCAGTTGTTGCCGAGGAGTGTTTAGATAAAGTCAAGGATTTTTCAGCTTCTCATGCCCAGCCAGCGAGAAAGCTGGAGGGGCACAAGAACTTGGCACAGGACACAGCCAGGGCACCTGACCCAAACTGGCCAACAGGGTATTCCATACCATGCGACATCCCATCTAGTATAGGAACTGGGGAGTGGGGGGGGGAATCGCTGCTCGGGGACTAGCTGGGTGTGAATGGTGGGTGGTGAGCGATTGCACTGCGCATCATTTGTACATTCCGATCCTTTTGTTATTGCTGTTGTCATTTTATTAGTATTATCATTATTAGTTTCTTACTTTCTGTTCTATTAAACCGTGCTTATCTCAACCCACGAGTTTTACTTCTTTTTCTGGATTTTCTCCCCCATCCCACTGGGTGGGGGGGGAGTGAGTGAGCGGCTGGGTGGTGCTTAGTTGCTGGCTGGGGTTAAACCATGATAGAGACAGAGTCACAGCAGCACAGAATGGATGCTGAAAGAGACCTCTAGAGATCATCCAGCCCACCTCGGCTGCTTGAGCAGGGCCAGCTGCAGCAGGCTGTGAGTCTGCTTCTCGAAGGTTCTATTGGCTGCGTTGCTCCCAGGTTGTGGAGCTCGCATGGCAAATGGGCAATGAAGAGGGATGAAGTTTCCAGGCACTTTCTGGCCGGTGCAGTGATTTTTTCTACTCTTAAAAACTCAGTTGGGCTCAGCACAGCAAGGAGCCACAGCAAGGTCTTCAGTGCCTGCACTGGAAACTCTGCGTATACTCCGGCCAGGGAGCACCGCAGACACCCTTCCCTCCACGGGCCCCCAGTTTCCAAGAGAGCCCATGCCTCCAGCGGGTCCCAAGCGCCCTACCCAGGCAGGAGCACGGCACAGACCAGTGCGTTTAAAGCTTCTCCCGGAGGAGCCCGTGCAGCCCGAGTCGTTGAAGAGGGCGGTAGCTGGGAGCCTTGTGGAGGATGTCCTGAGGAGGTGTGCGGCTCCAGGGCCACAGAGCCCCCAGGCAGAGAATAAAGAGTTTGCTCCCAAGGGCTTGCTTGTGCCTACATTTATTGATGCCAGGCCATACTGTGTCTGGGTGTTTTCCCTGCAAAGTTTTCCCTCGTCTTCCTCCCTCCTACAGCCTCGGTCAGGCCAAGACCCAGTTCTACAGGGAATCTTAAGTAGGGACGAGAAAAGGAGTCAATGTTTCTGCCTTGTTTAGAAAGCTTTGTGGCTGGGCTATTGGAGGGGCTGGTCCAGCTCTGTAAAGCTGTACTCATGCCTTCTGTGAGTCCCATAGGTGGGCGCTGTTGAAGGCTGCGCCTTGTTCTGTGCGTTTATTCTCTCGTCCCCTCACGACCTCCTGATGGGCCTTGGGGTTCCTACCCAGGCCCGTTGGTAGTCCTGTGTCGCGGTAGAGACGGACACGACAAGTAACAGATCATGCAAAATGGCTCCTTTATTGTTCTAACACACCTTTTTATCCCCTACTTCAGAGTATGTGTTAGTAGATGATTGGTTTAGTTAGTAACGGTTCTTCTTATCGCTATCTTGTTTTTGTACCGCTCTTCTCGGATCTTCCCAGACTTTCAAGGATACACTACAAGCTGCTCAAGGTCGCGCTGTTCTCGAACTGTCAGGCATTTTGTAGCCCCGTTGCATCCCCCGACAGTCCTGTCTGTGTCGCAACAAGGGACTGGCCTTCAAAATGAGGCTTTGGGCCCTAAGAGAAGGGTTTGGAGCATAAAAATGAGGGTTTGGAAACTCAGGATGTGGCTTGGACCCTGAAAACGACTGGCTGGATCCTAAAAATGAGGCTTTGGAGACTGAAAATGGGAGTTCGGCAACTAAAAAAGTGGCCTTGGGCTCTAAAAAGGAGACTTTGCCAACTGCAAGGGAGCCCGTGGACCCTCAAAATGGGGGTTTGGAGCCTGAAATGGGGCTCTGGAAGCCAAACCTAAGACTTTGGGAAGGGAAAACGAGGCTTTCTGCCCTGTAAGTGTAACTTTGGAGCCTAAAAGCGTGGCTTTGTGCCTTAAAGCTGAGGGTTTAAACCCTCCAAGTGAAACTGCGGGCCCTAAAGAACAGCTATGGGTCATAAAAGGCCAAATGGTTTGGACCAGAACAATGAGGAGTTTGGCCCTCCAGATGAGGCTTTGGGCACTAAAAATGGTGGGGGAGATGCTACATGTGACCCTTTGGGCTCTGCAAAGGAGGGGAACCTATTGGTGTCGATAGGGCCCTAAGACATGAGGCTTTGGTCCCAAAGAGAGGGCTTGGGTCACTCCAGGGGAGGCCCTCAGCTGTTAAAAGAGGCCTTTGGACCCTCCAGTGGAGGGTTTGGGCCCTAAGAGTGGGGCTTTGGAAATGAAACTGAGGCTTTGAACCCTGCATTAGGTTTTGTGCCTTCAAGGGATGCTTCAGTACCAAAAACGAGGGCTTTGCGCCCTAGAAATGGGTCTTTGGAAGCTCCAAATGAGGGGTTGTGCGTTAAACAAGAGATGCCTTGCACCCCAGATGAGGAGCTTGGCCTCTAAAATGAGGCTTTGGGCCCTCCAATTGAATATTTGGACCCTCAAAATGAGGCCTTGGGCTCTCCCTAGTTGCAGACTGGATCCTAAAAATGAGCCTGTGGTCCCTGGAAAGGAGGCTCTCTTCCCTGAAGAGGAGGTTTTGGAAGGTAAAGAATGAGGCTTGGGGCTCTAACGGTGGGGTTTGTGCTGTAAAAGGAAGGCTTGGGCCTTACAAATGGGTATTTGGGCCCCTGCAATGAGGCTTCAGGACCCTAAAAATGAAGGGGTGGATTGTGGAAACGATTCTTTGGACCCCGAAAATGAGGCATTGGGCCCTAAAACTGAGGTTCGGAGCCTCAAAATTTGAGTTTAGAAACAAGGTTGCGGAGCCTGAAATGGGGCTCTGGAGTTTATAAATAAAGCTTTGGACCATCAAAATGAGGATTTGTTCACAAAAAAGAAGGGTTGGGACGCGAAAAGGAGTATTTGGACAGTCAAAACAAGGCTTTGGGACAGAAAAATGTGTACTTGGGCCTTATAAACGAAGCTGTGTACTCTAAAAAGTGGCCTTCAGTCCTAAAGCGTTCAGTCTTCTATTGGGATGCTCCCTGTGGGACAGGAGGACAATTGCTTTGAGCTGCCTCTATTTCAGGAAGGATTACCTACATTTGCCTTCCATCTGAAATACTGCTTAGTGCAACTTGTTGGGTTGTTTGTTTTTTTTAAAATTGGGGAAGTGTGTGTGAACAGCTGAGTGCTAGTATACAGTGAATTACCTTCCCCTGCTGAGAGTAAATGGGTTTAGGAATAAAAATACCCGTTTTGTATTACAAAAATTGGTTCCCTTGAAGATGCAAGTGCTAACTGATGGACTCCTGGCTGACAAAATCTCTTCCCAGCTTGCTTAAACATTAAACAGCCTTCACAGTGGCGTTCAGATGATCTCGTGTGATTTCTTGCAATTAATCATGGTTGACTGAAGCGTACCACTAAAGCATAGTAATGTGTTTTGGTTGTTAAAAAGTAGGAGGAGAAGTTCATGGAGACATCTTCTGTGTCGGGTTTCAATGAGTTCAAGCTATTGTTGTGTCCGGTTGAGAGTTTCTGATGTTATTTTTCCCTCTTTCGGAGGGGGGTGAACATGCCCATCTCGCCCTCCAGGAGCAAGGATGCCATCTCAAGCCCATGCCACCCTCAAAGCTTGCGTCCTGGAGTTGAGCGTGGAGGGGCATCACCCCACGAAGGTTTGGTGTGTTGTAGCAGTCGGTGCTGTGAGGTGGGTGGCAGTGGGGTGGAAGCAGCTGTTGGGGGTTCCGTCATTTGCATAGCCCAGCCCCCCCCGCATGCTTCAGAATGTTGGGGTCCCTGTGGCAGTTTTTGAATGGTCCCTCCCAGTTGGGTCAACGGACCCAGCGCAGCCAGAAGATCCCGTTGGAGCTCCTCTCTCTGGCATAAATCCCTCGGCGTTTGGGCTTGAGAAGAGGTAAAGTTGGAATCTGCAGATCTCCTTAGGTGACCTTCAGGAGCTGTGGGCTGTGGGTGGGGACTGGCTCTCTGTCTCTGGTCCAGCGACTGGTGTCATTGCTCATAGGAAGAGCTTTACCAGGCGACTCTGCCGTTTCCCTTCTTCTGGGGGTTACGGGAGCCGTTTTGGAGGTGAGGGAGATGTGAATTCCCGGTCTTGAGCCAACCTGGATGGAGCAGAGGTGGACTGTGATTTGTCTGACCTCAACAGTGTATCTGTAACGCAGTTGCAATCATCTCTGCCTGCACGACTGGCATGAGGTCCTGTTTTATTTTAAAGGAGACGTAGTGAATAAAATCAGTGAATCTAATGGGCGGTCTTTCTGACCAAATATATAAATGTTTATTTAGGATAAGATAAACGGTCCCTTGAAGCACTGGTTACACGGACTTAACTCTGTGTTGCCTAAAAATGGGACCAAGTTTGGCTCGGCCGTGGGCGTCTACATTAGAGACATCCACGTTTAGTCAGATGAATCACACCCCAGTCTCCTGTGTTCCTCATCAGGTCTCTGGCAACTCTGCTGTTAGCCCTTACTGAAGCCAAGTACAGTCTCTCATTGATTGATAGATTGATTTTAACAGAAAGGAAAGTCAGTCTTAGACATTTGGTTGCGGAAGAAAGTTTGTGTTTGAAGATCGTGCTTGGATCTTTGAGTAGGTCTAATTAGATGCCTTTTCCTCTTTGCTTCATCCCTGATAAGCTTAGGCACTCTCTGT
Organism: Astur gentilis; assembly: GCF_929443795.1. Taxonomy (NCBI): domain Eukaryota; kingdom Metazoa; phylum Chordata; class Aves; order Accipitriformes; family Accipitridae; genus Astur; species Astur gentilis. The sequence goes on from NW_026061068.1 coordinate 180,728, forward strand.
TTGTCCTGTTTCGGAGGACCACTGCCCAAGGCGCGTAGCATTGCACAGGGAGATGCTGCATCTCATTTTGCACTGTGAGTCTTGTTAAGTCATCAGGAATGAAGTACTTTTAGGAGATAAGCTAACTAAATTGCACTCAAGTGAAAAAAGTGCTCTATAACTCCCGAGAAATAATACTGGATTATAATGAAAACAGAAGTATTTTGAGCAAAAGATGCTTAAAAAGTTAGGTAAAAATGAAGAGCACGGTGCAATTTTTTTAGTTTGGGTTTTTATACATTTTTGATTTAAAGTTTGAATGTAAACAAATCTGCTTGAATTGATGTGGAAAAGATGCTCAAATTGACAAGTATTTCTTTCAAACAAGAATAAGCAAAGTAGCAGCTAGAGAGAGTGTTTTGGCTTTAAAGTGTTTTGTATTTGTGAACCCAAATCTCCAGGCTGCTGGGCAGGGTGAGACCTGTGCCAGCCAATTCATCTTTTAGCTCCAAGTGCCTTTTGATAGAGATGCAGGTCTCCTGGGGATTGTGGGGACGTGCTCCTGCATCTGGAAAAGATGGCTGAGTTCCTGGTGTAAGAAGGGCACTGGGGTTTAGAGGTCAGAGCTGAGGCAGGTATGGAAGATGGCAATAGCTGTGATCATTAGTGCAAAAAATTTATTTTTGTATATTCAAGCAGTTTTTTTTCTCTCCTCTGCTAATCCAGTGTGGAATATGAGCCAATAAAGAGAAACCGACGCTGTACACGCTGGACACACTTAAGTATTTGTTTTAAAATAGGTGTGAGGTCAAGCTAGAACGTGCTTTGCAATTGATGTATTTACTGCAGCAAATTTTCTGCTCTTCCTGGCCGTCTTCTGTGGTTTTCAGCCTGCTTCACCTCCACAGAAAGAGATACCATGCGTATGAAAGAGCCGGTTATGCGTCTTCCCTTAGGAGATATTTTTTTGTGCTCTGCTCTTGAGTTACGATCTGAATTATTTATGCCAACATTTCAAATAGCTTTTGGATTCCCTGGTTAAAGTATTCTGAACCTACCCCAGCTACATGTTACAATGCACAAGTCCCACCAACCATCAGTTTTTATTTCATGTCATTTGTCATGAAGTAACACACATTGCAGCCAGAATGCTGTGTTGCTGTTCCATGTTTTTTTTTACAGTAGTTTTCCAGCTGTATTCCTCGTCCCCATGATAAAGAGTGTTGCCAGTATTTCTTTTTATCTTAGAATACACATGGTAAGGATGGTTGCTGGATGTCTCATCCTTTTTAAGGCTGTGAAGGCATGCTCTGACAAGGCCTTTTCCCAGACCCAGGTATTCAGGGATGCAAGGTGTGCCTATCCCCATCAGCTCTGTGAAGGATGTAAGAGAGATTGTGCGCCTGAAGGTTGAATGATGCTTCTGTGTTAGAAGCTGAATTTCCACAAGCAAAAAACAGCTTCCCCGACTCTTTAAGCTGTGTGTCCTTTTAATGCTGCAAAAATGTAAATAATGATCCTTGCGTACATCTTTCTCAATTAAATGTACAGTGGATGTCTTCTCGTTCAGCTAGTCTGGAGCTTAAAAAGCAGCTTAAAAATACTGGACAGGGTAATTTTTGGTGGACATGGCCAGAGCCTGCTTGGAAGAAAATTGGATTGGTTACACCAGTCTTTATGTGAGGCCCAAAGAGAGCCTAAGGTTTTGAGTGCCCTAGAATGCTCTTTTCAAGTAGGTTAACAGGCACATATACACCCTGTAATGACGTAAGGACTCCCCAGAACATCTTCAGGACAGCTATATTTTATGCAAGCCCCTGTTTTCATGCAACCTCAGCTAGCGTTGTGCTGCTCTTTGCAGGGTCGGGTGAGCGGTGTTGTCTTTGGCTGTGTGGGCTTAAATGTGTTTCTAATGTGCGTGTCAAATAATTGCCTGTTAAACAGACTGCCAGTGTGGCTGACGCCAGTGCTTCCGAAGAAGGTGAAATAAAAGCTTTGAAGATAGGGTCCTGCTGCGAATACGACCCAGTCAAGTAAGTGTTGATTGTGTCCCATCTGATCTTTGCAGATCGTGGAAAAATTGCAGAGATGTTTGTTTTAACGAGAGAGACACATGCCTACCTCTTTGGTTTTCTCTCCCAAACCATTTAGTTACCTGAAGAAACCCTTGGGTCCGCTCCGCCATCATCTACTTGCTTTCACTGCGGAAAACGTGGCCACTACATAAAGAACTGCCCGACAAATGGGGTAAGATTGTGGGGGACTTGTGGTGTTACTTAGTTTTTAATTGTTTTGCCTTGGCAGTTACGTAACAAATACATGAATCCTCATATTAAGAATTGTTTCTGTTGGGGTGAAATGCAGAGGTTGTATGGCAATGTTGCAAAGGCCTTCAAAATTCCAGGGGAAGCTGGAATTAGAAGTGTGAAATTTTCTTTTTCCTAGGTCGTAGACATTCAATATATCCATAGGTCTTTCTGGGTGAACACTCGTGCATGTTTTTATATCTTTCAGTATTAGTGGAAATGTTTCTGTTTTCCACTCTTCTTAATGGCAGTTCACAGTTTTTATTATTTTGTACAAAACCAAGACATTTCTCTCTGCCCCATCTATTGAATATTTGCGTGTTTTAATTGCACTAAGTCCCTGGTTGAGTATTGATGCCATTTAACCGTAGTCACTGAAAGCTCATTTTGCTTCTGTTTTATGTTTCAAAGGCTTCTTGCCAAGTCTAACAGATGGCTGTTGGACTGAGATTTCCTCCCCCTCTGACTTTTCTGAAATCCCATGTGTGAAACAGGCTGAAGTTTTCCTGTTGCTATACAGTGAGAAAATACTGCCGTGTGCTGACAGGAGTGGCTCTTTTAAAATGACCGTGGTAGCACTTCTGGTTTTCCGTCCTGGATCTCCTTTTGTAGAAGCTGTAACATCGACTTCTTGCTTTTATAAAATGTAATTGCTCGGAGACTAACGTTATGCTGAGCCTGCAATTTACATGTATCCTCTGGCAAAGGAGAGGTGGGATTCATTTCACCTGCTTTCTAGCTGTGAAAAGATTAATTTTCTAGTCTGAGCTTCTTTCTTAGTTGCTCCAATGAATGGGAGAGTTCTGCAGAAGGAAGATTGTTCCTCCCTCCCTCTTCTAGTGTTGTGGCTATAGAAAAGTAGTTTAAACTAAGCGCCTACCTTTTAGGAGGCTCATGTGGAGCGAGAAGAATTCCATCTCTTCTCTTGCTTTGAGAAAATGCAAAGCTTGGAAAAGTTTTCCTCTACCCATCTTTAACTCGTTTCTTTTTCCTTCCCCACCCCTCCTCCAGGGAAGCTTATGCTAGAGGAAGGATGGAGAAGCCTCCCTTTTTACCAGAGGAGCCGTCTTCTTCTTCCTCCTCCTCCTCCTCCTCCTCCTCTTCCTCCACCTCAGATGCTCCCGTTCCAGATGAGTTGTCATGTCTCATCTGTAAGGACATAATGACTGATGCAGCTGTTATTCCCTGCTGTGGCAACAGTTATTGTGACAAATGTAAGTGTTACACCCGTGTTTGTTAATTCTAAACATCACATCTGATTTTCTGAAAGCAGAAAGAGGAGGGAACAAAATTACTTTGCTACCAGTTCTATTTTATGCTGAAGTATACCCTGGACGGGAAAGGGCTCTTCTGGTATCAAGGGCGAAAAAAGCCAGGAAGCCTTTTCCCCTTTTTAGGTATCTAGTTAAGTCTTCTTTACAAGCGGAAGGACGAGTATGAGGAGAGTGGCTAACTGTGCAGGGGATTACAGTATTAGACACTGAATGCTTTTAGTTGGTCCACAGCCCTTTGTCTCATACAAAATTATATAGCCGACTCTGGTGACTTAGAGTGGTCTGCAGCAAACGGATAGTTAGCCATTTAATCCACATTCTTCTCCACGGGAGAGTTGGTTAAAACCTTCAGAACTCGAACCTCCTAATGGTTTTTTGAACCTATTAATGAGGTTTTTTTGAAACATGTTTTGTTCATTAACCTTGAGGTTGGGGACTTCTCGCTGTACTAGATAGTGGGGAAAAAGACTAGCTGCAACATCAAGACACAGCCTATGCTACATCTGCAGATGTTCCAATGGTGAAATACAAAACTGTATAGTTATTTGCTGCATACTAGAAATTTTTTACACTATTGAACATTTATAGCTTCATGCTCTCAGTTCAAGACTATATTCACCTATTAATCATAGACATGTCTTTATGATTGGTGAGAACCCCCAAAACTTCCTTAGTTTGGCTAAATACTGTTTTGATTATTCTAATTCTATGCAGGTATTAGAACAGCATTACTGGAATCTGAGGAACATATATGCCCAACGTGTCAGGAGACAGATGTTTCACCTGATGCTTTAATTCCCAACAAGTGCATAGGCCAGGTAACATGACGACTTTTACATAAAGTGCTTGTAAGAAAAGGCTCTTTGTAAAAAGCGGAAAGGGAAGAAAATATTAATTTACATCTCCTTAAGCAAGGCGTAATTTGATAAGGCTAAATTGACTTTTCAAATGCACTGTTTGCTGCTGTCACAGAAGCTTACGACTCTTTAGAGATGATCTGGCAAATTCGGGTCCCGCTCTTACTGAACACGATTGCCTCGCTTTCACATTTGGCGTTAACGCTGAAGTACTTGAAATACAGGTCCTCTGAGCTACCAGTCATTAGTATCAGTGTTCAATGTGACGTGTTCATACATCTGTATGTTGGTTTCTTTGAGGATTGATGGCATTTACGGAATACATGAGTAATTTTCCTCTGTGAAGGCTTCTGTTCGTATATCTGCTGAAGTTCCATCGTAGCTTCTTGTAAATGCTTTTCTCCCTCTAGGCTGTGAACAACTTCAAAAATGGAACTAGCTACACAAAAAGGCTCCATCAGCAGATTCAGCAGCAACAGCAGCAGCAGCAGCAGCCGCCACCGCCTCCACCACCACCCATGACTGTTAGACCTCCCGCTGTTCTGGTGAGTGCCGCTGAACCATCTACATCTTCCTCTCTGTCAGTCAGCAGTTTGTTGGAAGAGAAGGTAAGCTTTATTTCAACATATGCAGTGATTCTTATATTGTAGTAGAGCTTCTTTTCCAACTGTCTGCGTTTATTGACAAGGGCTGTCGGCTTCCAGTGCGAAGACAAGCAGCATTAGCAAGTCGTCTGGGCCCCCAAGGACAGTCAATACCCACCACTGGTAAGGAACTGTAACTTTAGAATTCCTTTCAAAACATTATCTTCAGATAAACTGCATGGGATTTTTTGCTTTTTCCTCTCTCCACTCCAAAAGGTCATCCGGGGAGAGGCAGTACAATTGGCTCAGCAGGTGGCAGACCAGGCTGGGAACTGTAAGTATTATATAGAAATTCAATGTATTACTACTTGTAAGCTGTTAAACGAGGCCGTAGCACTTGACTTCTGCAACGGCTGATTCATAGTGAAGTACGTATGCACAGATAGTTGTGGAGAATACAAGTGGTCGTTAATTTTTCAATGGCCTAATTTGAACTGGCTTTAACAAAGGGGATCTGTGCTTGCAGTGAAATTATTTAAAATAAACCTCCAGCACCTGATTGAGAAGAGGACTCTGACAAAGGAAGTCTTTTTTGAGGAAACCAGAATTACCTATCAAAATTAAATACAGTTAAAGGATCAAGTGGAAAGGCACCCTTTTGGTTCCTGGCTGAACAGGACTGTAGAAATTGATTTCCCAGTAGGAGTCAGCCTCCACATTCTTTTTTTCTAACAACTTAGTTGATGCTGATTGAGCAAATTCTTGGAAAAGTCAACACTGCTCTGTTATGACCATTTTGAATGTCTTCAATGTAGTCAGCCCAAATAGCCAAGCTGCTTTCTCTCAGTTGGCGAGAGAGGAGTCTGTTTTATCTGTGACTGCAGGGTCAGGTCAGTCCTTCCTTTTAGTATATATGTGTTCTAGATAGGTAGATTGTAAGGGTGCCCTGTGTTTATAAAATCTTAAGATAAATCAAAACAAACCCCAGGATCCATCCCACAGATTGTCTAAAATCTCCAATCAAGTAAGCAGGAGAATAACAAGTCGGGGACAAGAGCAGGCCAAATACATCATGGTGAGGCAACGATGTAGGAAGCGTACGTGGAAGAAGATGAAAGAAGTTTGGGAGAAGATGAGTTACTATCTGTGCAGTACGTTGCAGATCAGAAGCGTGAAGAAGTGTGGGCACATGCGAGATGGGAGTCTCTTTTAAGCCTGGGCAGCCTCCATCCACAGTCGCAAAGCTGAGTCTGAGGAGAGCAGACTGAGGGAAGTGTTGGGGGTGAGGATGTGGAAGGCAAGTAGGAGGGTCAAGAAATGAGTGTAGTCTCAAATGAACAGAGAGCAGGGAGAAAAAGGCTTCAGTTCAGAACAAGAAGTGCTTGCCACTACACTCCCGCTTCATTGGCTTTCCTTCTGTATTTGTTATGAAAATGGTATCATAAGAAGGAAAATACTTATTAGGAATATTTTGACTTATGAAGTGGAAGTTGACATGCCTATAAAGAAGGCAAGGCAAATTAGGTCAGGGCCTAGTTACACTTGAAAGTAAACAGCCGTTCTGACTGGGGAGAGTAGTTCATAGGACTACAGTCCTAATACCACCCCCCCACCCCCGCCAGCTTTTTGGAAAACGCCTAGAAAAAAAAGTTTGAAAAATGAGCTCATAGAGAAGGGGGGTGGGGGAGCCCACTAGGTGACTAAAAGCTACGTCTGTAGTTGGACAAAGCTACTCTGCGAGAGAGAAATCCATCTTCCCTCAGTGGCAGAGTAAAGGCAACAATTAGAAATCAGGAGTTGTAATAAGCTATCTTTTTAAAATCAAGTGTTGAGGCTGTCCTTTGAGCATTTCCTCATCCCATTCCAGCCAAAGTGGGTCAGATACCTTAAATAGTTCTAAGCGTCTCTTGACTAACCCAGCTCAGATTTGAAGCCATCCATTTGTGAAGTAGGAAAATAGCCGGTTTGAATAATGCCATCATTAATCCCTGTAGCCTTAGGGTCTGGATATGGACTCTTTGACAAGCATGATGAGTTGTAGAGACCTTTTTAATGGGTGTCCCCCTTTTGCTACTAGTGTTTCTGTAGAGACCCTTGATCCATTAAGTACAGTTCTTACCTCCGGTGCCCCTCCTTTCTCTCTCCTGGTTTCAGCTGGTAATGCTCTGCCTGACTGGGCAGTGAGCTAGCGAAAGCAGATTTGAGCACCTTCTACAAGCAGAGCTTAACTTGTGCTGCTCTGCGTGCTGATGTACATCTCTTGGATTTAGATTAAACCAGATGTATGTAGAGCTAAGCCTCTGAGCTATAAAAGTGGAACGCTGTGTTAAGAGCACAAGGCTCTGCTAGCAACGTTAGCTGCAGATTGGTTGATGTTTTCCTTCATCCTCTTCCATAGACAAAACCAAGGTAATGCTGAATTTACTGCAACAACTCTGTTTAACAGACCACTTTGTCCCTGCTCTGCAATCAACTCTAATGTCCTTTCAGAATCAGTAGAAGCACAGCCAATACATTGAACTAAAAGAAGCCAGTGTTAAATTGTCTTGTTTAATGTGATCGGGAAGCTGATGGGAATAACCTTAAGTCAAAAGTGCTGTGAAACTGAAATGGGTCCAAAAAAACTTGTGCTGTACATAGTGTCGCCCTTAGTGGATTTCAAACCTTTTCATTTCCTGGCGATCAGTTCCAACTGTCTAGCGCAATGCAAATAAGCTGTCTTCAGATAGTAGCAACTTGGATCTTTTCTTATATCCACAAGTGATTTTTAAAGAAGTTGCTTCTAAGTTAGGTCAAGTTATCTAAAAACCATAAGCAGGATCTTTCTTCCCTCATTTATATTAATGCTGGGCAAAAGGGCAGAAGCTGATTTGGAAACCTGTAAGTGGAAGGGTGTTTTGCAGTAAGGTGGTGGTTGTTGTTTTGTTGGGTTTTGTTTTTCTCTTTTGTGGAGTCTTCGGTATTTTATTTTCTCCCCCAGTACTCCTAGGCTGCAGAACCAGCCTCCAAGGCACTATGGAATGACTTCTGCAATTAGCTTGGCTCCTCCTACGGATAGAGATTCCATTCATACTCAGAAGCTGCTTGAAGCGATGAAAGCATTGGGGGTATTTGAAGAGGAGGAAGAACTGAATCACAGGTATAACAAGACTGTAAAATTTGTTAATGTCCTGGGGTTTTTTTAGGGCAAACTTAACATGAGTTTTCTTTACAGGCTGGTCGTTCTTGGCAGACTGAATAACTTGGTCAAAGAATGGATTTCAGAACTTGGTGAGAGCCAGGTAAGGTTTTTTGATAGGTTCTTATCAAAACAGCTGAAGCCTTTTAGTTTCTTTCAAAGGCGATACTACTAGGATTTATGCTAAAGTTCAACATTTAACTTCCTTCTTAAGTATCAAGGAGATCTGTAGTAAGAGCCATTGAAATAATGTATAAAAGATCCTTTAGATGAAGACCTTCAAGTCCTTGGGGCACTGAATAAGTTTGTGAAGTGGCTCTGTCAGTTGACTTGTAGCGGTTAACAAAGCTGAAACAAGACATTGTGGGGGGAGACAGATGGTAACAGGGCAGTAAACTTGCCCCAGACAGCCTACAGCACTCAATCTAGTTTGAAATTATTACTCTAGACTTGCCTTTGGTATGGCTCTTAGATGGTGTTCATTTATGTGGGTCTGCTGCAGGGAAGACTGATAATAGGTCTTTGTTTAAACTGATGAAGCGACTGCTACATTACCTACCTTTTTTGTTGTTGTTGTTGTTTGTGAGTTGCCAGGACTCCCTTCAGAAAAACAGAATCAGTCTATTAGACTAACAACTCAGTATGGGAGGGAGAAGACATTGTTTATGGAGGCTGCTGTAGTCTTTCTAAGTAACTTCTATGCTAGTTAAACTTGCACGTAGGTCAACGTGTATCTTCTGTTCTCCAGAAAACTCTTTCTCTTCTACCCACAGAATCTTCCCCCTTCAGTAGTAGCAAATGTTGGTGGCAAAATATTTACATTTGGTTCTTACAGGCTTGGAGTACACACTAAAGGTAAACTTTTGGTGTCTGGTCATAGTTGTAATGTTTGAAAGTGTCTTCCAACAGTAACAGAACAAATGGCATCTCTTTGCAGGTGCTGACATAGACGTGGCTTGTGTTGCTCCTAGACATGTAGAAAGATCGGATTTCTTTCAGTCGTTCTTTGAAAAACTGAAACGTCAGGAGGAAATAAAAAACCTAAGAGTAAGCAAGCTCTCTCCTTGATAGATTGTGCAACTCTGACAATAAGAATATTCCTGTTAAAGACTCCTATTGGTAGTGATTGTCTTACAAACCAACATTAAAAAGGGCCTTGTTTCTGAGCCCCTTCTAAAATACTGTCTACGCAGCATGAAAGTGTGGAAGTCAAGCTTTTGGTTCCCTTCCCCAGTGACTGTATGTCCGATCCGAATCTCTGTGGTTCACTTCTCCCCTACCCATGGTTTGGGAATGAGTGGGCTATAGTATCAAAAAGCAAGGTTGTGCCTAGGAGCCTTGCTTTCATCCTAGCTGTAGTAAGGGGCTTGGCAAGAAAGTAACTGCATGCAGGTAGAGGAAGGGGCAGCCTGAGAGCTAAGGAAGTTGAATGTGATGTGGAAAGGTTTCTGTCAGTACCTTTGCCATGGTGTTCCTTGGGTGTACTTTAGGACCTCTAATTCATTCTTCTCTGGTCCTGTTCTTCTCTGGCTACTCAGCCCGAGACTTTGTAGAAGAGATGCACAGTCAGCTTTGCATAAAGTCAATAGGAGCTGTGCTGTGAATGTACAAAACTGCCTTGTAAAATGACCCTCCGGTGCATATGCTGTGTACTTTGCATATAGAACCGAACTCCTGAGAAGTGTTTCTCTCAGGCTGGTCTTCCTTGTGCAGACATTTTGAAAGACTTCACGTGCATAGCTAATGAGCCTTTGTTTAGGTGACCGAAGACAGGGTCAGTGGGCTGTGGCACAGTTCTGACGAGTGGGCTACAAAATTGAAAACTGTCCCATAAGGTAGCTGATAGCATCTCAGGCATGGTAGAAAATAAAAATACAGGAGGCTAGTGCGCGCTGTCAAACGCGGACAGAATGTTCTCGATTTCTCTGGATGTTAACCAGGAGTAAGATAGCTACAGAAATGTCTTGCTTTTCTTCCTCACCACCAAGGTAAGTACCTTACAACCTCTGATACTGATGGCTCATTGTGCACTGTTTGTTCATTACAATACGTGATCAGCCTCCGGATCTCTTGGCTAAATAACTTGTTAAAGCTAGTATTATACCGTCTTAGTGCTATACCGCTTGCAGCTTATGAACAATTCTTCTGGTTTGGAAGCAACTCAGTCTTTATACTGAGTAGTTAGCAGTGTAAATTCTGCATTTGATCGTAGTTCAGGAGAAACATTAAAGTAGCAAGCCATGTTTTCTTACACAGTTATCCTCTCCTTTCCAGGCAGTTGAAGACGCATATGTACCAGTTGTCAAGTTTGAGTTTGATGGCATTGAGGTAAGCATTTTTTGGTTTTTTTTAAGTGAGTAAATTTTTTCTTGCTTTGGAATAGGATAACTTTTCCAGGGAGCTGTGACTGTGCTATTTTGGACCGCAAAGTATCCCAGGAGAAGACATTGCAGTAGAATGGGAGCTTATAGGAAAATAAGCCCCTAGGGAGCCTAGCAGGCATGGGAGCATCAGGGACATCTTTTTCTAGGCCTGTGCTGTAGACCAGGGTAGCCTGCTTGAATAGCATTTATCCCTAGGATCATGCAGAGTGGGAGCAGAGGCGGTGTCCTTGCTCAGTCTTCTTAGCTCTGCCAAGCTAGGTATCTACAGAGGGATGTGTACAGTGTAGTTCACTGTACGAATCGTGTGAGCAGACTAAATGTTTTGCTGCACATCCAAAATGAAGTGGTCATGGGACAAACAATCTGGAAAATGGAAAGTGAAAGTACTCATTTGACTCCCGCCTGGGTCTGTCAGCTGCAGGAATCCAGCTATCTTGAATACATCCTATACAATGAATCAAGACCTGCCTGCTGTAGTCCCTAAGCAAGTTACTGCTTGGTATCACTATCACAAAGAGATTTATTCAGTGACCTTTTTGTGGCCTTCATCTGGTACAGACTTTCACAGGATAATCTTCTTGCCTCAGACTGTACTAAAAAGCAGATACTTCAGGATCAAAAGGGCTTACTGCATAAAGGAAATGCTCTCTCCTTTGCTGAAGTATAGTTGAGGTGACTGAACTTAAGTCTTAATTCTGTGAATAATTTTAAGTTCCCTTTTAACTGAAACTCTAAGTCTAGAGTAATCTTTTCCAACTTAAAATGCCCTCTTCCTTTCCCTAGCTTAAAAAGAAAGGGGTGATGCAGTGAAGGCTTTGTAAATAAAATTGGGAACTTCTAGAAATTGTATTGAGTCTTCTGGCAAGTAAATCTCTTGGGAGATGTATCTATAGTCACATAATTCTAAATACAGATGTTAACCACTCTTTTTAGACTTGAGTAACTGTCCCCCACCAGTGTGCTGTTTGCAAACTGCGGGGCATTCTAACGGTTGGCACTTTTTGCCTCTTAAGATTGATCTCGTGTTTGCAAGACTGTCTGTGCCAATTGTTGCTGATAATCTTGATCTCAGAGACAACTCGTGTCTCAGAAGCCTGGATATAAGATGTATACGGAGCTTAAATGGTAAGCATATTTGCACATCTTTAACAAGAAAATGTTACTAAAGTTGGTATGGAATGCACGTTACACACCCCAAGTTTCTGTACAGGATGCAGAAACTGATCCCCTGTATACTTGAGATCTGAGGAGGTGGCGAGTGGGCTTAAATTCAGCTGTTTCAAGTTGTGTGTTTAGATAGACCTGTGTTTCATGTTTCTTCGATTGGGGGGGGTGTGGTGTTCCAGTTTGCTACAGAAACTGCTTCAGGTGAATAGGTAGAGCACTTGATAGAGAAGATTGTGTGGTAGTTCATTAAAAAAAAAAGGATATTTAAAATACCTGAAGCCGAAGTTGCTCACTGTTTAACGCTGACTGGTTTAATTGTTCCTGGCTGTCGAAAGAAACCTAGCTTTCGGAATCCTGTCGAAGGGCCTTACTGACAATTGTTGGCTGTAGTCTAAAGTATGAAAAAGCTGTTGAGGGTACCAGTTACCTGAGGTGATACGGAATGTGTAACCTCTAATTTGTTATGTTATGTGCCTGTAAGATTATGTGTAACCTCTGATTTTTAAGGTAATACAAAGCAAGTAATGCAAACTTGTTTTCATAGACTTGCAGGAGAAACTGTAAGCTATTGATCCAGTACAGCACAGAACTGACTCGTACCTGTTACCAGGAAGTGCTGTACTTCAACTGTTTTTTCTTACAGGCTGCAGAGTTACTGACGAAATCCTGCACCTAGTGCCAAATAAAGAGACCTTCCGGCTCACGCTCCGTGCAATTAAACTGTGGGCAAAACGTGAGTAATGTGATTGTTTGTGATCTTTAAACTTTCCAGAGGCACCTCGTGCTGAAAAAACAATGGCACTAGAAGTCCTTCATCTTTGGATAGCTGTTTAAATATCAGGTTTTAGTTCAAAACCTGTGTTTTAGTTTAGATTCAAGGACTGTCTGTGGGGTAGATTCTGTGTTTTTTTTTTAATGGGGGTGGAGTGGGGAGATGAGGGGAGTGCCTACAAGACAAGGTGCTGCACTGCTTACCAGGAACCTGACTAGAAAGGATAAAAAATGCCCAGTGAAGTATAAAAGCTTGATAGATAAGGAATAAGAAAATACCGTTTGCGCATGTGACTAGAGCAAGTGCTAGAAGAATGGCAGAACCTTCTTCTCAAGGGAAGTTGGAGCGAAGCAGTAGCTGTAGCAGTGCAGGCAAATTTCAGAGTAGCGGTATTTTGGGAAGTGGTGTGGTAACGATTCTTTTTCGCATCGCTGTAAGGACCAACAGTTTTGGCCTCGTTGCACTGCAAAAATAACTGTCTTGGAGGCTGAAGGGTGCTAGGTATTCTATAGATTGTGAAGGTGGTGCTGTAAATTTGAAGGACTATACTTGGGCATGGGAAGACTACAGGGCAACGACAATGTCTGCATTGTAGGACGTGGCATTTACTCCAACGTGCTGGGATTTCTTGGTGGGGTTTCCTGTGCTGTGCTAGTAGCGAGAACGTGTCAACTCTATCCAAACGCTTTGGCTTCTACTCTGGTGAACAAGTTCTTCTTGGTTTTTTCAGAATGGTAAGAGCTATTGATGACTATTTTGATTTGCGTAAAGCAGTAACACTTTCTGAGGTGGTTCTTTATATAAGATTTAGACCAACACCATTCAGTCCTACCCTGAATTACATGGCAGAGTCAGTGCCTGGCTTTTCTTGTTTAGGGAGTGGCCAAGACCTGTATTGCTGAAACAACAGGAAGAGAGCAATCTTAACTTAGCAGTATGGGACCCCAGGGTATGTAGACATGGAATTTGGAAGCCTTGAACCTTTCTTCTAAGCTAAGCTGCTGGTGCTGAGCACAATTGTTTTAACATCACAGGTGAACCCATCAGACCGATACCTCGTAATGCCTATCATCACCCCAGCCTATCCGCAGCAGAACTCTACGTACAACGTATCTACATCAACGCGAGCGGTAATGGTGGAGGAGTTCAGACATGGTAAAGTTCTTTCCATGCTTATTAACTGCTTAAAAGGTGTCATTCTTGCAATATGAAACCACATTACCTGACTTGGTTATATTCCGTGCGGTGTTGTGCCCTTTTAGGCAGAAGAGTTCTCTGGGAAGTCTACCTGTTGCAGGCAACAAGGGAGCAGTTTTACAATGAACTGTTGTAGTAGGCGTGTATTGTGTCAAGGGAATTCCTGCTTTTTGATCTGTCAATTACTGTTCAAAACCTTTCTCTTGTAAAGTTTCTATCACGCTCTGCTAGTCTTAAAAACAAAATGGTAGTAAGGTTTTCAACCTTAATTGTAGGTCTTGCAGTTACGAATGAGATTCTCCAAGGAAAATCAGGCTGGTCAAAGCTCTTTGAACCACTGGACTTTTTTCAGAAATACAAGTATGTATGAAATCTGTTACCTGAACTTGAAATGATTGCCGTACTGGTTAGCATAGTGACTTTTAGCTTGCAGTCGAAATACAAGATGGCATTGATATGTTTGTTTTTCAGAAGCTGGAGGTAGTCATAGGAATTTTGGTAAGGATAAGTATAGGGAAGATAGAAAAACTGTTTGTGTTTTGCCACTGACACTGTTTTTATTAACAAAAATACCAGCTCTGATACTTAGAATGCAGCAGAACACGATTCTGAAGGATGTAATCAGTTTTTCTTCAGTTAATACTGTGCTGCCTGCAGGATATAATGTGTCTTGTCTGGAAGTCATTTTCTATACATTTAAGGCCGTTTTGGTTTCATTTGAAGGAATATCAAGTCCTGAGCTAGAATGTTACTTTTTCTTTTCTTCTAGGCATTATATTGTGCTGACTGCTAGTGCCTCTACTAAAGAGCATCACTTAGAGTGGTAAGTCTTGCTTTGAGTGTGGGTTCAATACATCATTGACGCTCAATTCAGTGTTGCGCTTCATTTGGTTAATACAGTTCACAAAACTAAAGTATTTGACTGTGCAGCTCAGCATGGAATACAGTAGGGAGGTAAGTAGACAGTTCCTCAGCAAAACTAAAAGCTTTCTTGTGAAGGGAAGTTAGCGTAAGTAAGTTATCTTGCTGTTTAAGAAGTTAAGCTAAAGACCTAAGTCATGATGAGAAGGAACAAAGAGGGTTAGCGTGCGTATGCTCTGTGCCATCTGGAGAAGCAGACTCCTTAGGAGTCTAAGGAGACTACTTACCCAAGGCTACTTCAGTTAGGAAGATGTTCCTTGTTGCAGAGACTGAAGTAAATGGGGATTACTTGATGTCATCAGATGTGTAGTGGACACTGGAGAGCTTGATCTTTTACTGACTTATAGAGCAGTGGTCTCCAAACTTTTGTGCACTCCTGTGAGCAAAACAAAAAAAAAAAAGTAATTTTTGAACACATAGTTGCGGTCTATGTCTACTTCTTTACAAGTTACGTACGCATTACTGAAGTTCTAATCTTTTCTTCCCGGACCCAGTGGATTGTCTTGTGCACCCCCTGGGGTACATCCCCCTCCGACACTTTGAAGATGACTGTTGTAGAGCCTTAGAAGGCTTGGTTTCATAGCTTTTTTACTGGATGCAATATTTAATTTAGGACTAGACTGCACTCAACGCTAAGTTGCTCTGGTAATGTAGTCCGCCTGTTCCAGAGCCTACTTTTCTCCAGTGAAGTGAAACAAGGCTGTTTAATCGGGGTGAAACCTGACCGTCTGCACAGAGTACCTGAATGCTGATAAATAGTGTTTACTACGTTTTAATCTAGTAGTGTGCTCAGGCATCTTGTGTTTAGTGCTGGAAATGATCATCTCGGCATGCTTGGTAGTGGATAGGTAAATTGCAGGAGTGCTGATCTACTTTGTGAAAGGTAATGTGAGAACCCCTTCAACTGTGGTTAGAGAAAAAGACTGCTGCTGACGTGGTATTTGTCACTGTCTCAAGGCAGACATGCCAGTAATAACTTGTTGAACCTGTGTGAATGGGGTGACTAACTGTGAGTCTTGAAATAAGGGGAAACGGTGAGGAATTAAGGTACTGTAATGTGTGTGGTGTTCTTTTTCTGAAGAAACGAGTGCTTTGCCTGCCTTGCTCAAGTAAGCAAGGAAAATAGCTGTGTGTACCAGACCCCTGTTCTGAGGGCACCTTGGTTATACTTCAGGGTTCGGCTTGCGGTCTAAGGCAAATGATTGAATTCTTGAGCTACCTCTGAAAGACACCTTATTTCCTGTTTAAAAACAGCTCTAGTAGGTAATACCTCTTACCTGAACTTGTTAATTTGTTCACTTAAAAATCGTGTCAGCTACAGCTTGATGTCAGTCGCAGTTAGGTATACAACAAGGAGTTCTGGGCAGAGGGCTTAGAGCCAAATAGTTTTTAATGTGAGATGTTTTAAGTGGAGAAGGCTTATTGTATCTCACAATAAAGATGAGGAAAGTTCTGGCTGCAGTAAAAGCTGACGTTTTTGCAGTGACAGAAATGGCAGCAAACGGGGCTTAGTTTTGCATCTGGGAAAATGAAAAGCAGAAGACAAACTTGCTTCCGTTTGCTATAAGAACAAGTTTAGTTCACCAACTCTTGAATGGATTTGGGAATAGATGGCACATCTCTGTTGTTCATCAACATAAGATACTTGTGAAGAACGTACAGAGTTCTGACTGCTTTCAAGGGTATCAGTGTTTTAGGTAGAAGGGTAAAATGCCAGTACTTCATTTAAAAGAATAGCCTTGGTGGTCATGATACATTTCTTGGGTAAGTCTCTGATGAGACTGTGTTGACTGGATCGTTTGTTTATTAAAGGAACGATATTTTTCAGTTTGGCTGGAAGAGGGTAAACTCTTTTCACAGATCAGTCTGCAAGAAGAATAGCATCTTTACTCAGGTGTAATGGAAGAGTTGTGCTTGAGCCTTTTCTAAACAGTTGTTCTCCTTGATCTTTGGGGTAAAAAGGAGCTTTGCTGCACTTCAAAATGCAGCCAGAGGTGCTGGGAATCTGCTTCTTGTTGACATTTTCATCATAGGTTATATGTTGAAGTGTTGTGTCTGACCTGTTAAGAGTACAAGTTAAACTTACTTACTGCCTCTGTCTTTGGAAACTTTGAAGCTCCAATGTCCCTGAAAACATCTCCAACTCCAGTGTGTGTGATATAAATATCTAGTATCTGCTGAGCTGAATGAAACTTACTACTTACTTACTGACTGGTTAGCATTTTTGGTATTAGCATTGTATTATAAGAAGGCAGATAACTACTGTGCTGGATACAGTCAAAAATGAGTAAATGTCTCTTGTTCTTATCAGGATTGGCCTTGTGGAATCTAAAATTCGTGTGCTGGTTGGAAACTTGGAGAGGAATGAATTTATATCTATTGCACATGTAAAGCCACAGTCTTTCCCTGGCAGCCGAGAACTTTGTAAACAGTGAGTTTCATTACTTTTCTGAACTAGAGTTTGGCCGATGTATTGTACCTTGTTTATATTCCTTCACCTCAGCTTACCTGTGAGAGATGTTCAGTTATGTACCTACTGTTTTGTAGGTACGAGGTCTGCCGGGCAAGGTTCTGAGCATGTAGGATCTTTTTAAAGAAGGGAGAACTTGAGGGAGGAGTTCTCGGAGAACTTGAGTATGGGCTGACTCCAATCTTTAGCTGCTGCGTACAACTAAACTGTTTTGCTTAATCCCTTCTTGAGAGTAGATGCTAGCACCCAAATAACTGGCATCTGTGCATAAATGATAGATTTGTGACTCTGTCTTTTTAGGAGTGGATATGTGTCAATGTGGTTTCTTGGAATCGTGTTTAGGAAAGTGGAGAATGCAGAAAGTGTTAACGTTGATTTAACGTGCGTTATACAGTCATTCAAGGATACAGGTAAGCCTCTATTTTGCTCTAGTCTCGTAGGGTTTCGATTTTTAATTCTAGTGCAAGTTGCTTCACAAAGTGAATTGTGCTTCCTTCTGGTATTAGCTATTAGCTATTTCTGTAGAGCGTGACACGTAGAAGATTAGCCTTAGAAACATACTATTTTGACACCTTGGCAATGTAAGTCCACCTTGAAACAGAAGTGTGTACTACAGCCCTATGTACCATATCCCATATGTGAAATAACAGTTCTGCAGATCATAGTGAACGATCAGAAAGGAACTGCGATTCCTGAAGTGGACAGTCAGGTGTGAAGCCAGGAGAGAGATGCCCGTTTACTGGGTGTAGCTACACTTGTCAAAAGCAGTTGTCAATTACTGAACTTTGGAAGTGGGAATTGACTGTATCAGGCTCTAAAAGAAGTTGTGAATGCCTGCTGACAGTATTGTTTCCAAAATAACAGTTTCTGTACGATACCATCCCAGAACTTTGAAAGGCAGTGAGTGGTCACATTGTAATGACATGCAGTCTTGCACGTCAAGCTCCGTGTTCATCTTCCTTTATTCCTTTTGATAGATGCAGAAATAAAGTCATATCGCAAGCGTTGTTAGATAATGCTAGAATAAAGGGGCTTGGGGGGGAGCAGTCATTTGAAAGTACAGGTCTTTTCCAAAGTCGGTTTACTTCTTCCCAAGCTGACTGCTCTTGTGCCTTTCAGAAGTGCACGTGTGCTGTGAGGCTTGTGCCTTGCTATCGTAATGACAAACTAAGGAAATCGGGTTACTCTTCGGGAGTGACGAGTGTGTTTGGACAAAAAGTTCTAAGCAGTGGACTCCTTTAAACTCTTCATCAGTGCAAACAAACATTTCTCCATGGTACCAGCATGAGCTGTGTGTTGTGTTGCTCAGACAACATGAGTAAATGCAGAAAAAGCGGACCTTCTTTTTAGCTCATGCTTTGGGATATGAGACAAGCACAGAAAAAAGGCATCAAAACGCTTGTCTGAGTTTCAGGCCAGGTGGGGTGACTTCCTCAGACTTGCACTGTTACCCGAACCGATGCTTGTCTTGTACGTTACATCCAGTGGCACTGTGTTTGAATGTTGTGGGAAATGTAAATCATGTCAACAACTTTGACAAATACCCAATGCAAACATTCCCACTAAGCTACGACACTAAATTTCCTGTTAGTTTACAGCCAGGCTAACCACCTCAATGTGCTAAAGGAAGGTGTGAAGATTGAGGCAGCTCATGTGAAGAGAAAGCACCTCCACCATTTTTTGCCTGCAGAAACCTTACCGAAAAGAAAGAAGGTATATTAAAAATTGGGCTCTTCTGGCAATATTTTTTTTTTCCTTTAATAATTACTTGAAGACTTCATTATTTTGATGTTGTTGTTTCAGCAAAGCATGCCAGGTACTAGTCAAAATGCTGGTGGGCTTCAGCGCAAAAGGACTTCTTCAGCTGGAAGCTGTTTGGACAGTTCCAGAGACACGGGCTCCAGAACACCGGAAAATTCCTCTTCATCACATAAGATTGCTAAAGTGGACACCTCTCCACTGAGAGAGGTGGAGAGAGAAAGGTTAGCACCATAACCTTAAAGCTGTGAAGAAGCTGCTTTTTAACTGACTCGCGATGGGAATGAGGTCTGGGATTTCTTGTTTGAATCTGTGTTGTTCATAAGCACGTGGAGGGCTCTAATGGCTTCAGGAACAAAGCTGTCATCTCCTTTGGGCACGTGGGGGGAGGCAGGTTAAAGAAATCCTTGAAAAAATGAATTTAATATCCATGAAGACATGTCAGAAGAAAGGAGAAGTGGATACCGGAGGAATTATTTGGTCTTGAATGTAGATCTCCTTGGGTTAGTGTGTAACTTGAAGCCCGAGTGTTTTCCATGTAGGTAATTTTGTTCTTTCTAACAAAAAGTATGGTTAATGCCAAGCAGTATGATGTTCTAACGAAGTGCTGATCTTGATCACAGCAACACTAGAGCTGCTGCTGCCTTGGTGCAGCAGTATGACAACTCGGGCAGTAAAAGTGTGTGTCACTTCCTGGGAGGTCTGCTTGTTCATAAGCTACTTCAGCCCAGGAGGAATATGTAATCTTGAGAGTAATAGCCCAAGAGTACCAAATGTGTAATGCCTGCTGTGTTCAGACCATTTGGTACTGGAGGAGTGGCATTAAAACTAAAATAAAATGGGATGCCCGTATGGGTAGAGCAGATCCATTCATGGAAAGCAGTACAGAGTGCTGGAGGTACTAAGCTGGAAGACAGTGCAAGTACATAGAGACTGACTAAAGAAAACGCTGAAGTTTAAATTTGCGGTCTGAAGTTCAGCGGTCAAAATGAAGATCTCGTGCTAGATTGCCTGGGAGTTTGTTGTTTGGTAGAGCTGTGACAATGAGCTAAGAAGACAGACATTTGTCTTGCATGGGCTTTCTGGAAAGGAAATGTATAGTATTTTACAAACGAGCTTTTTATAACTCTAGCATCTGACTCTTACAGAAATGCTGCATACCAGAAATCTAACGGTGCTAACAAGAGAGAGAAGCTACCTCGTGTAGCTGAGCCATCAGTGTCTAAGGGACTCTCCATTCCTGTTACTGATTCAAGTATGTATTGACGTGGTGGGTGGAATGCAGTCTTTAATTTCACGGCTGAACTCTAGAAGCGCGGTGTCTCTTACAGAAGTGGAGGCTACAGTTGCAATAAGAACATTGGGACCTCCAGTTGGTAGCACCATTCCAGGACGTAACACAGTTTCTCAACCAGGAGGACGTTTTGTCCAAGGACAGCATGAATTAAGTGGGACTGGAATTACAGATCCTAAGAACAGTGCACCTAAACAACCTTATTCAGTGACCACTGAAGGACCTCATTCACCTCCATCAGAAGAACGCCCCAAAACACTAGCAGACGGAGAAAAGGTAAGGAAGGGGGGCTAGGCCAGGGAGGGTTTGAAGTAGAATTAATTCTTGATGTACAATGCATGACATAACTGAGAAGAAATGCATATATACATCCCCAATGGATTCAGGAATCTAAATTTAAGCATAATGCTAGTTTTACTAGGATGTAGGTGTGAGAAATTGTCTTGAACGTACTGTATAGCTATTAAACAATTTTTTTCCCCCGAGATCTGGCACTAGTGACTGGTTTTGGTCTGGTGGCAGGCTCTCTAAATACTACTGTACTTGTATATTACTGCACTGACCCATTGCTCAATGAACTGGAAGCAGTTCTTCATTCAGAAAAAAACGCAAATCTCAAAAGGAAGAGGACATGAATGTTATAAATGTAGACGTATGAGCTAATCTTGTTCTGGCAGATGATTTTCGAATGCCTCTTGATAGTTTTGCTGCTTTAGAAATCAGCAGCCTACTCAACAGGTTGTCCACTGCTGAAACGACCGTGTGGAGTTGCTTGTTAAATCTGGGTTTTGTGGGAGCTTTTGATTAATGCTTGATTTGTTTTCTTGCTATACATAACTCTCCTTAAACAGCTGTTTGTGTGGCTTGACCTCTGATTTGAGGCAAAGAACAACTAGAAAAAACTCCATTTTGACACTTGTAAAGAATCAGCTTGCAGAACTGTTACCTACTATTGAATACTTCAGGTACAGATTTCAAGGTTTGGGTAGTACGACTTCTTGCGAGGCTTGAGATTCCTGTGTGGTAAGGGTAGTGTTGTCTAAATGTTGTTTTAAGAATGGCCACTAACACAGTTAATGTGTTGACTGGAAGCTGTACTCAAATATGAAGGTAACTTCAGTATAGCAATTATTTTGAGTCTGTGTATTCTGTTCTTCTAGTTAACTGGCCAGGATTCAGCATTCAAAGGCGGCGGCAGTCCAGAAGATGTCAGCAGCAGATCTACAGACAATGTAATTAGGAAGGGGTTTTACTCAGTGGGCTAACTGAAAAGCTGAATGGACTCTGCTAGTGCCTAGACTACCTCACATCAGTACTCTACGCGTTTATTGATGTAAACAAAAATATGCTTTTTAGTTTAACTTCTTTCAGCCTTCATTTCCCAAATATGTTCTTGTAAGAGTTATCCCTATTAGTCTTTTTAAAAGTCTTGACTGTCACTAGCTGAAACAGCTTTGGAAAAAGCCACAAAAACCAAGCTGCCCTGTGACTTGGATTCAGAATGTAGGTAAACAGGTTAACTAGTTACTGCAACCACGTTGTGGTGTCAAGTGTGTCTGAACGTGCTTGTATTCATTTGTGCTTTCCTAGTGCATGTGCATATATTGTTCTTCTCCTAAACTATTTTCCCAGTTGGCACATACACTCCTGGGCATCTATCAGAATGGTGCTCAGCTTCCTCAGCTAGCAGCTGTCCCCTGCCTAACACGGCCACGCGCTACACAAGTATTGCCTCCCATGGAGGCCCATAAATAATTGTGGTATTGAAGACAACGCAGCAGAGGATGCTACCAAGGTATGGAGATGATAGACGTGTCCCATGCCGTTGTATCTGATTTTTGTCTTGAGACTGCTCCAGCATGAGACTTGAGGGCTTTTTTTGTTGTCGCTGGGTAGGAAAGCTAAACTCGGAACACACAGCTGAAGATGTACTTAAACATTGCAATAGCCAAGGCTGTTGTGGCACTGCTACCCACCTGCAAGGGAGAGTCTTGAAAGGAATTGGCATGCAGAGAGTGTTTTCAGATAAACCCTGAAAGCTGTTCTACGTGGTTACATGAAAACTTGTAGTAGTCTGAAGTTCCGGTTCTGTAAACTGGTAACACTGCTTACCCAGTTAAGTGCATGAGGGTTTTTTGAGGGGTGGGGAGAAATTCTGATCCCATGAAACAAATGTTGTGCTCTCTCTCTATTGTAACTTCTTTATAACTTGGTGTTTTTGTAAATGAAGTTGTATGTTTTTCCAGAGAATTTTCGTATGTACTGTAAAATACTGTCTTCCAAAAAGATTTTTTTTTAATTATTATTAATTTTTTTTAATGCACGTGGGATCTGCTTAAAAACCCCAAACAAGTAAACCAAATGTAAGGCGGGCAGGGCAGTGCCAGAAAAAGTATGTTCTACAAAGTGATGATGTCATGGTAGAGTAAATTTGAGGAGACTAGGAACACTGCTTTCCTGCTTCTAGTATTTCCAGGTTTTGAATTAACACCCTCTGAATAGTGCAGCTTGCAAACTGCGCTGACAGCTGAAGTCCCATTTTGCTGTGCGGACAACAGATACCCCTGACTTCTTTTAAAATTAGTTGCTTGGCTTAAACCGCAATTCTGAGCTCTGATCATTTTAAGCATCCACCTCAAACCCTAGTGACAAGACCGAAGGGGCATGTAGCTACCTTGCACGGTCTTCATTCTCCAGCATTCCCCCTACTGCTGGTATTCCAGACTTGTGGAGAAAGCATGACCATGACCGTATACTTACCTTTTTTCCTTATTACCTCTGGCTTCCAGCTTGCTTCAAGTGCAATTCATCTCTTAGAAAATGTGCCTTAGTGGGTTTGAGAGGTCTTATTCCTCCTTCTCCCCTCGAAAAAAACCCAAAACTTAAGAGTGCAAGGCTTAGGTTTACTCACAGGTTAAAATTAAGAAAGAGAACCTATGTTACTTCAGTGGCTTTTAGCAGAGCTACACCCTGAGTTTATAAAATGGTTACCTTGGTTTTGTGACCTGGGTTAAAACCATGGTCTTTCAATACTGTCAAGTCTGTGTACTAGTTACAGTAGGTATACAACTTCAGCACTTGTGTAAATAAAACTCCATCGTTAATTTGAAGGAATTAAAGCTGAAGTAGGTGATAAGATAAACGGCAAAGCAACTATGAAAAGTGTTTTGTAATGGTCTACAAGCCTGTAATATTACCATGCTTTTAAACAAATTCTTCCACTTGACCTGTTAAAGGCTGTTGTGCCCTTAACCTCTAGTCAGCACATGCATTTCTGCAGCTGGTCTCAAACTAACCTAGCTAATTGATATCAAAGTATATGCCTGTACATGGATTTATTTTTTTTAACTCTTGCTTTGCAGAATTATCTTCTAATTGTGCTTTGTTGTTGTTGTTGTTGTTTTTCCCCCCCTCACTCTTAGGGTGTTAAGAAGAAGTTTAGGAAGAAGTCAGGTTACTAGTTTCCTGGACTTGATCCAGCATGGGTCAGATTACACGCTTTATTTTAATGTACCCTGACTCAGTGCTTGGCCGCGTGCAGAGAGATGTTGCTGTTCTGGAGTTTCCCTGGCTATTGCAGAGGTTGGATGCTGCCCCAGCACTATGCAGATTAGATTACAGCTGTTTTAAATAAAGTTCAAACTGCACCAGTTCAACTGAAGTGTTTTCCTTTGTTTATGGAGCAAGTCTTCTGTCAAAGTGATTGAAAGGCAAGTTCCTCATGCATAAAGACTCCTCTCCCTACAATACTCAGAAGGAAGCAGCCCAAGCTAGAGACAGTATTGCCAAGCGTGGTTCCTGTCCTTTAGGGTGAATCCCTCCAGCAGGCTTTTCTATGCTCTGGGAAACATCTGCGGTTATAACTTTGCAGCTGCTGTTGGCTCTAGCAGTCCTGTCTGAATCTGGTCCAGCGCAGGTCACCAAGAGTCAGTGCTAGAAGCAGCGCTTCTTAGCTGTTAGCAATTGCATCATCACATCGCTTCCTGGCATAGTGTCTTATCACTGATCATCTGGGGACAGAGGTTTTTATTCATTTGCCAGATGGAGCTGGTAGTAGGGCAAGTTCTTTCTGGAATACCTGAAGGAGAGAAAAGCTGTATGTGGCCTTCTTTCTCATTTTTGTTTTTACTGAAAAGCGAAGCAATCGGTGCTAGCTTTGCAAGATCCTCAGGGTTATCGACAAACCCCAGGTAAGTAAATGCCTAAACTAAAACAAACCCTAGTAACAAATGCATTGTTTTCTCTTGCTTCTGCCACAATGCATCCCCCTAAGACCCTAAACCCAATACTGAATGTATTTAATTGTGATTGTGCTGAACACAAGATGACCAGAGCCAGAAAATACCTTGGACTTGAAGGTGAGGGAGGCTCCTTGATGCCAGACTTCCTGCAAACTTTGCTGTTTTCTGTCTGCTTTCTTAGCTGGTTGCTGTGTGTGTGGCTTGGAGGTCCAGCTGGAGGGGGTGAGGGATGCATGATCAGTCTCCTTAAAGAGGAGCAGCTCTGCGTTGAGATTGTGTACGGTTAGTAACTTTGAGCAAGACGTTCCATTGCAGGAATTAACGTCTCCTGTGGTTTTACTTGTTAGGTCTAAGCAAAGAAGTGGCTCATGTGAAGTCGCCTCCGCTTCTGCTACTGCAGTGGGTTGGTGTAACTTCTTGCTACTGCTTCTGCAACTGCAGAAACTAGAGAGAGCAAGTAATAGAGGGGTTGGGGGGTCCAGCCGCAGCCCCCTGCTTCCTGGCCAGCTCTGCTGTTGCTCTGCCTTTCGTCGAGTGCTGCGGGGCCAGGTTGGACTAAGCAGAGTCCAGTGGGGTGTTTTCCGAGAAGGAGGCGAGGGGTGGGCTGTTGAGCACTGCCTGCTGCCTCCTAGCATGCTGGTCAGCATGGACTCCCTCCCCTTCCCTGTGCCTGAGGGTTTCTTCAGCCACCATCTACCCCTGGGGTGCCCAGCTCCGAGCGTGGCCCGAGTATGACTACCTGTGGTTGGTAGTCGGTTTGTTTTGTGTTTCCAGGTTTTCTTCCTTGGAATCATGTTGTCCACAAAGAAATGTCATTATCCATCCCATTTCTAATTCAGTATCTACCGATCTAGTGTGACCCAGAGCCTGTGTGAAGGAGGAGCCGCCCCAAAGGATCCTGCAGCGACCTGTTTGTCCACAATCCTTTCTCCGAGTCCACTTCTGGAACTGCAGGGGCAGTGCTTGTGTGCAGAGTCCCGGAACAGCAGCACTGCCAGGGAGCCCCAGCGCCTGCTGTGTCCAGAGCTGCTCTTTCCACCGCCACACTCTCCTCCTGAGCCCTTCTGGTGTTGTAAGGCCGGAGTGCTCCAGCAGCTTGGCCACAGTTCTCCCGTGTGGCCATCCTGTGACAGCAGGCAGGGAAAGGCACTGGGCACTGCTGGGACAGAGCTCGCCATGCTCCAGAGCAGCATTTGCGTCATGGAAGGAGACCCCCTCAGGGCAGTGCCTTAAGGCTTAGGTCTTCTTCCAAAGTTTCTCTCAAGAACATGCAGGCTCTGGCCATGTCCACCAAAAATTACCCTGTCCCGTATTTTTAAGCTGCTTTTTAAGCTCCAGACTAGCTGAACGAGAAGATATCCACTGTACATTTAATTGAGAAAGATGTACGCAAGACGCACCAGCTGGGGACTGATGCTGCCAGCAGGTTCAGCACCCCAGGGGAAGAGGAGGGCAGCCACCCTCTCTGGCTGGAAGCCTGTCGGGGCTTCAGCGTTTCAGCTTTGGTGGCCCCAGGCTGCTGCGGAGCCGTAGTCCAGTCTCTAGGGCTGCAGGGACCCATGCCAGGGGCTGTGTGGAGGGAGCTGGGCAGGGGCAGGGCTGCAGGAGGTGATTGCAGGGCTCTGACCCCAAGCAGAGTGGCTGCAGCACTCGTGTTTGACCCCCAAACCTTGCCTCATCAGTGCCTTTACGGTAGCTGGAGATCCTCATACTTACACATGAGGAGTTGCAGGCGTGATCTGTACCAGCAGTGGCTTAGGAACCCGGACCGGGGCTAAGCCCCAGCAAGAGCCTTTGCACAGAGCTGTTGCTCTGCAGCTCCCCGGCTTGCCTCCCAAAACTCCTCATCCAGCAAAACCTCCCACACTTATGCGGAGCTTTGATTCTTGGGGCTCCGCTGTTCCTCTTGCTGATGCTAATGCCCTTGGCATCAGTTCCCATAATCACGGATTGCTATGTAAAATATTTATTGCAGGACTTATCCTTTTTAAAAAAAAAACAAACCAAACCCACTTTATTTACATAAATGACAAAATAAAATAATCACACTTTTGCTCACACTAAAAATCTACTCTTAAATTAAAACGCGGTTGGGCTCAGCACAGCAAGGAGCCACAGCAAGGTCGTTGCTAGCAGAGCCTTGTGCTCTTAACACAGCGTTCCATTTTTATAGCTCTCATTTTTATAGCTTAAACCATGATAGAGACAGAGTCACAGCAGCACAGAATGGATGCTGAAAGAGACCTCTAGAGATCATCCAGCCCACCTCGGCTGCTTGAGCAGGGCCAGCTGCAGCAGGCTGTGAGTCTGCTTCTCGAAGGTTCTATTGGCTGCGTTGCTCCCAGGTTGTGGAGCTCGCATGGCAAATGGGCAATGAAGAGGGATGAAGTTTTCAGGCACTTTCTGGCCGGTGCAGTGATTTTTATTTTTTTTTTCCTTCTGACTTTTTCTCCCCCCTTCCTGGTCTTGCAGCTGCCCAAGGCGCAGCCAGAGAAGTGGAGGAGGGTCCCTGCCTGGCCTGCAGCTCCCTCCCTCGCCATTCTTAGGGTGATTTGGGGTTATTTTGCTGTGTCAGTGAAGCAAAGCTGGGCTCTTGGGGGCTGAGGTCAGTGGGACCCGAGGAAGGCCGTGATGGTCTTGAGGCTTTGAAGGGCTGTGCACCGAGCCCTGTCCCCGCTGGAGGGGACGCTGGTGGTGTTCAAGACGAAGGCCTTGCAGCCCTTGTTGTCGTGTGTGCCCGTGTCCCCCCCAGCCCCCAAGGTCTGTCGTTGTCGCAGGGGCTCTGTGCTGCTTTCTGCGTGGGGCCGTGTCCGTGAGTCCTGCAGGGACCTGTCTGTCCTGGCTTCCCCACCAAAGGGCTGCTTCCCCTGGGGAAGGGGAACGGGGAGTTGTTCCCGTTCCCGTCCCCCCCCCACCATCGCCTGCCGCGCTGGTGGTGACTCAGGCCTGGGGGTGGCTGGGTTCCCCTCGGGGCTTGCTGGCTTGGATCTGGGGCTCGGCGGGGCTTTTGCACCTCTTGGGGGCTGTTTCCCGGTGCCCCCCGCACTCCCTCCCCGTCCCACACAGGCACGGAGCGGTTCTGGAGAAAGAGCTTTTAATGGGAAACACAAAAGAAAAGGTCCCATCCAAGCTGGTCTAACCCCTCCCTACCACCCTCCCCGGCCCCCCCTTCGACAAATACCCCCCCCTCCACTCCCACCCCCCATTCCCCCCATCTCCATCCCTCTCACCCCTGTCTAATCCCCCCCCCACACACACACCCTCACGTTGGCTGCCAGAGCCCTGCGCTTGCTGGGTGCCATTGGTAAGGAGCTCTGCGCCTGCCTCTTCCTCCACTTGCCGGCCGTGGCAGGTGGGGATGGTGGCAGGTCCATCCCCGCGTCCTGCCACGGCTCCTGGGGCTCCATCCCGCCGCCGTTGACTATTTTGAGGCTCAGCATGGTGTCGCTGAGCTCAGGGATGCAGTAGTCGGGGGTGAGCATCTCCTCAGGCAGCGAGAGCGAGCTGAAGTCGCGGTCTGGGGTGTCTGCGCTGGTGCCACCAGCGTCCTCGGGCACGGAGCTCCTGCTGGGAGCATCCTGGCTGACCCCCACTCCATCCAGGGAGCAACCGAAGAGCCTTAGGGCCTCTTCCAGGACCATCTCCTCGGACACTGCAAGGTCGCCTGCAGTGTCCCCAAGGGCTTCGTTGTTGGTGGCAGCGCAGGGGCTGGTGTGGACATCGCCGCCTGGGGGTGCCCCCACAGGGGTGGCCATGCTGGGGATGTTGATCTGTGCCAGCTGCCCCTCGCTGTGCTGGTAGCCAGGGATGGACACTGGCAGCTCCAGAGGGTCTGGGGCCACCCCACTCCTCTGATTTTTGTAGGGTGTGAGGTATCATGGTTGGCCCTGGGGGGTCCCTGTGGCTGCCCAGGCCAGGGGGGCCCCGCAGCCCGTGGGACCCCACAGGGCAGCACCCGGCAGAGAAGTGGCGCCTTGGCCGAGCGTGGCGGTGGCCGGTGGAGGCAGGTCGGTGGTTGTCCACTGGATGCAGAAGACCCGGGGGTCGAAGAGGCAGCCACATGGAGCCCTCTGCAGACCTGTGTGGGTGAGGGGGAGCCGTGCTGGGCCGGGGGGACTCTCTGGGGGCACCCGCCAAGCCGGCCCCGATGGCCGACATCCCCCAGCTCTGGGCCAGGGGCGTGGGGAGCTTGTGGCCGGGGCGATCCCCACAGGGTGAGCTGCTGTGCTGGTGGGACGGGGTTGCAAATCGGGGAGGAGACTGGCATCTAGGAGGTGAAAGGGGAGAGGTGGCCCCAAATATTTGGGGAATTCTCTGCAGATGGGCTTTACTGGGCACGCGCCGCCCGGGCGAGGGCAAGGATGCTCACTGGGGCTTGCTGAACCCCCATGCGAAAAGTGCCGGGGGAACGGGTGTGATGGGGATGGCGAAGGTGCCAGAGCAGACTGGGGTGCCATACCTGCTGGTGGTGCCTGGGGGGCCCGGGCTGCAGGGAAGGGCTGCTCCCGCGTGGGCAGGCGGCACGGGTTGGCTGAGCCTAAGAGAATGAGACAGGAGCGATGGCCGGCGGTCTCCTCTGCTCTTGCCCCCCAAGAGCGTCCCTGGGCTGCAGGGGTTGGGGTCGGTCCCTACCTCAAGGGTAGAAGGTTTTGGGGAGCATGAATGGCTGGAAAAGCTGGGGCGCCAGGGGGCCCCAGGGCCCAGGCAGTGGGAGCTGCATTGGTGGCCGCGCCATGGTCCCTTCTGGCTGTTGGCTGCCAAGGACTCTTTGGTGTCTCCCCGGAAGGAATGCGGGGGCTCCCTGTGTTCTGCCCCACCCCCAAGAGCCTCCCCAGCTCCTCTTGGGGAGGGAAAGGGTTAAGGGAGGCTGGGGTGGCCCCGGGGCCTACAGGCGGCTCTCGGGGTCTGCGGGTACAAATGCTCTTGGCTTTCAACAGTATTTTTCCGGTGGGGGAAGAACAACAAGTTGATTCAGCTGAGCGAAGCGGGGACCAAGCTGCAGCCGCAGCCTCCTTGCGCCAGATGGCAAATGCGTTTGTGACCGTTGCCCGCGCTTCTGTTCGCTGCGTTGACCGGAGCGAGGCAGAAATAGGAAAAAGGACCTCGAAGGCGCGAAGGAAGGTCACGCGGTGTCGCTCGGTGGCACGCTTTCCCACAGCCCTCGCTCCAGTAGTGCTGTCAGGTCTTTCAGTCTCCTGCTGGGAAAAGCAGCAGCTCTGGATCCCCCTGGGAGGGGGCAGCCCTTTCCCTGGGTGCATGACACCCCGGAGGAGACGCACCACGTGCTCCCAGGAAAGGACTGGATTCTGCCCAACGTCCGGTGTCAGGGCGCTGGGGCTGTTTGCGCTCTACGGGATCCCAGGGATGGGGTTAGTACATCCCCTCCTCGTGCTTGGAGGATTCGGCGCTAGCAAGGACACCCCAAGGGTACCAAGGACACAGGCCTCTCGCTCCCGCTGTGTGAACAGTGTGTGGCCTGGGGGAGTCGGGACAACTGCCGTGAACCGGAGGCCAAAGATCTCTCCTGGCCTGTATCCTGGTAATCAAAGAGATTGCGCTCTGTTCGTGAGGCACCTCTGGCTGCAAGATTGTGCAAGGCCATGTGCTGCGTAACTTGTGGCAGGGACCGATGCTGGGGGCGTGAAGGCAAGCGCGCTTCTAAAAGCATAAAACTCCGTTTCATTTCAGAGCGCAGCTGAGCCACCCCGCTCCTCAAGACTCTGCCATCTGCACCGCTGTGGCTGGGACTGGGCAGTGCTGCACATCCCAAAGGCCACCGAGTCACACCCGTGTCCCTGCTGCTTTGCCGGGAGCTTCTGCGATGCGAGCGATGTTCTGGGGGGTGATCTCTTGGACTGCAGCTACTCCGTCCCTGACCAGCAGCTGGCCAGGAGGGTTGTGTCCCAGGTGGAATTCCACCTCTCTGACGAGAACCTGGCCAAGGATGCTTTCCTCCTGAAACATGTCCAGAAGAACAAGATGGGCTTCGTCAGCATCAAACCACTGCTGTCCTTCAAGAAGGTAGGCAGCGCGTTGCGTTGGCCAGCCGGGGTGGGAAGTAGGGGTAGGAATGCCTACTTTCTAAAACTCCAAAATGAGTCTTAGAGAGTTTCTTTGACCGGCTTTTCGGTATCATGGGTCCCCGTCCCCGAGTCCCTGCTGAGCGTCCCCCCCAGCAGACTGCTGCTGGCCTGAGAGCTGCTGCCCCTGGAGCAGGACGTGCTGCACAAGGACCCCTCGGCCCCCTCCTGGCCCGGCAGCAACTTCAAGCCCAGCAATTTCAGCAATGCCTTCACTGGATTGCTCCTTGCCGGCAAAGTCTTCCCTCCGCTCGGGACAGGCTTGGGCACAGGCAGCTGCTACGGCCTCTGCCCCAGCACTGAGAGCACTCGTGGCTGCGGCTGGGGGAGTGGGGTGGGTGCCTGGGCACCCTGGCCCAGCAGCCCCTCGCCAGATGCCAAACCTCTTGCCGGCAGTCCTCCGGCAGCGGCGTGGGTGCCTGAGCCCCTCGGCCTGCGGGATGCGGTGCTTTGCCTGCCCCACTGTTGTCCCAAAAGTGGGGTCGTTTACCCGGGGTGCAAAATGCCAATATAAATACAGAGCAGAGGTATTTTATTCCAGTTCATGTTTACGCAAAGATGGGGGCTAGGTGGTAATCCGCAACGCTAGCACCCCTCATGCCTAAAGGGGCAAGCAATTTATACAGTTCAGTTATACATATTCGATTTCCAAAGTTCTTCCCAAAACTATTGCCGGGAGTAGCTTATCTCGCACAGTTTCTATTGGGCTACAGTTTCCCTGCTTGGAATTAAAGGTCCAGTGTTCTTTTCTTCTACAGCGCATGCTCAAGGAGAGTGGGGGGGTAAGTCTTTTTGGTGTGGAATTGAGTTGGTGGTCATGATCTCCCCCTGCCACCTTTCTTTACCTTTCCTCCAGTTTGCGAAGATGCTTCTGACTTCATGCCTATTAGCAATTATTCAACTTTTTGGCGCCTCCTGGGGTAGGATGTTCCCTTCTTCTCAGTTTTTTAGTTCTTCTTCAGGGGCACAGTTGTTAGCAAGGCATGCGTTGATCATACAAAGGGGATCTTGTTTCACAAGAGCTTTGTGGCCTTTTTCGTGTGGCTTAAGTACATAATTTCTTAAGTACATCATTTCCCCCTGTGGTGGGTTGACCCTGGCTGGATGCCAGGTGCCCACCAAAGCCGTTCTATCACTCCCCCTCCTCAGCTGGACAGGGGAGAGAAAATATAACAAAGAGCTTGTGGGTCGAGATAAGGACAGGAGAGATCACTCACCAATTACCGTCACTGGCAAAAGAGACTCCGCTTGAGGAAAATTAACTCAATTTATTACAAATCAACCAGAGCAGGGTAATGAGAAATACAACCAAATCTCAGAGCACCTTCCCTCCACCCCTCCCTTCTTCCCAGGCACAACTTCATTCCCAGATTCCCTACCAACCCCCCCCAGTGGCACAGGGAGACGGTGAATGGGGTTTACGGTCAGTTCATCACACATTATTGTGATACTTGCCAAACCAACCAAGAAAGGTAAAACTGGAGCGCAGGGAGCAAATGCTTTTCTTTCACCTTAGGCCAACTGCTCGGACGCTCTCTATGCTGCCCTGCTGCAGAGGGCATCCCTCTTGTACCAGTAAGAGACATAAGAGTGAATTAAAGCCAGAACTCCAAACCAGACCAAAAACCCAGTCGTGATCAAGAAGAAAGTGGAGAATGCATCAAATATAACAGAAAATTATTTTGGACATTCCCAGTTTACATTTGGAAAAAAGAGAAGGAAAACAAAGAGGAGGAATTAGGTATTAAAAGAAGAGCACTGAATGATAAAGCAGTAGCAGTCCCTCTACCACTACAAACCCACACCCCCACACGCACGTACGCACACAGACTTAACACCACCAAACTCCCCTTGACTGTGACGTTCCCCTCAGCTTGCTGGTCTAGAGATACTGAATGCCTGAAGCACACCAAGGATAACTGAAAACATCTGCATGGCTTTAATGGGAATCCTCCAACTGAAACAAAGCGCCTTCTCCCTCTGTCTGCGTTGGCACATCCCCGAGTCACGCTCTCACTCCTCTCCTTCAAAGTCAAGATTCCTAAACGTGAAAAGCGGGAGTGGGGAAAGGCGAAGGGAAGAGAAAAAGAGGGAGAGCATCATCAGTGGAAGACCTGCCAGCTGCTGCTGATTCAGCCCTGTTCGGGGGACCACCCCAGCAGAGAGGAGCTGGTTTGCATGCCACGGTCCTCCCTGCCTGTTCCCAGGGACAGGCCATTTGCTCAGCCTTGCCGGCCAAAGTGTGGGAAAAGCGTAGGTGTGCGCCGTCGCTTGCAGAGGAGCACGGTCACGTTCACGTGCAATCCTTTACCTTTTTCCTCCCTGGATTCAAAGGGTTTCTGTCTTCAAAGTGAGAGCCTTCCATACGGTCATTTGTGACATTTCATCCAGGATAACAATCTCAGAAGGATCAGTCCTGCAATAAATATTTTACATAGCAATCCGTGATTATGGGAACTGATGCCACCAAGGGCATTAGCATCAGCAAGAGGAACAGCGGAGCCCCGAGAATCAAAGCTCTGCATAAGTGTGGGAGGTTTTGCTGGATGAGGAGTTTTGGGAGGCAAGCCCGGGAGCTGCAGAGCAACAGCTCTGTGCAAAGGCTCTTGCTGGGGCTTAGCCCCGGTCCGGGTTCCTAAGCCACTGCTGGTACAGATCACGCCTGCAACTCCTCATGTGTTAAGTATGAGGATCTCCAGCTACCGTAAAAGCACTGATGAGGCAAGGTTTGGGGGTCAAACGCGAGTGCTGCAGCCACTCTGCTTGCGGTCAGAGCCTTGCAATCACTTCCTGCAGCCCTGCCCCCAAATTTGATTTTCCCACCAAGCTGCCTGCTGGTTTCTGTGGGATGCCCCACAAAGAGGCAAGTGGAGAAAACTCTGCCAAACACCTTCAAGCTAATCTTGCCGGGGTTCCTGGCGCTTGGTGGAGCTTTACCTGTCACTGCTTTGCTTTGGGATATCCACGTCACTGGTCTTCCCCACGTTCAGCTGAACTGAACTTGCAGCAGCAGCAGCTTCCATGGCCCTCCTGGACTCCTGATGTAAAAAAGGGACAAATCACGTTCTCTGTCTTTGATCAAAGTGGAGATAAGCTGAATGCCCAGCACAAACTTAGCAGTCTGCCCTCCGCTTCTGCCCCTTGGCAGCTATAGGTATTAGTGCAGCAGGGGAGAAACCGTTCACTCCAAAGATTTCGGGGCAGGGGGACTGTGTGTTCAAAACACGATTATGAGCAAGTCTTGCCAGCAGCAGCAGCCGCAGCAGCATCTAATAATAATCATCATAATGATAATGACCTTTGTGAAAAATGACTCGTTTTAAAAATTACACCTGTATTCAAGCGTTCAGCTCACTGCTACTTGAGGAAACAAAGGTTACAAAAGTTACAGGCTATTGGGATCTATTTCGATTGAGTGCTGATCTTCCCCCAACATTTCCAGACAAGCTGTAAGAGAAACAGGCAATCTCACAGACACACGGAGATGTCCAGCCCCGAGGACACAGCAAGCCTTACCTCTTCTTCTTCTCCAGCTTCATTTCTGGCATCGTCCAACTTCTTCTTCCTTTCTGGCATAAGGTCATCCAGAAAGCTGAGCTCTCGCTTTGAGAAGCAGAAATCCATCGCTTTCCGGACAAATACGAGAGCCAAAACCTTCACGAATAAGAGGGAAGATGCGGTGAGCTCAGAGACGATGCCACCTCTCACTCCAACGCTGCAAACACCCCGCTGCCGAGCGGTGGCAGCTCTTACCATCATGGGAAAGATGATGGCGGCACGGGACACCTTGATGGTCCAGAGCAGGACGAGGCAGGTCAGCTGGATCGCCGTGAAGAAATGCACCTTTCGCAAGGGCACGTGCCGCAGGTAGATGAAATCCGGCTGGTGCTTCGCTGGCATCCAAAACAGCTTCAAGCGATCAAAGAACTGCGAAATAAAAGGGAAAGGTTGCCACCTTGGGACTGCGGCAAGTTGCTGGCCCTCTCGAGACGTGGAGGCACTTTGCAGCATCTCGCTTGCCGTCAGAAATCCTGGATCCCACTGCATTCCTCCTGGGAGCAGCACCCATTTTCCCTTCGCTCCATCTAGCAACCGGCTTGCCCCTGAGAGCTGCCCACCAAACGGCAACTATGCCATGCCATTCCATTATTAGCATTTCTCGGCCCACTGAATCCCCCCATGAGGATTTCCACCAGTGGTAGAAACTGCCTTCCCTTTGCACCAAATTCCCCCGCTTTTCACGTAACCAAACACTGACCTGCCCTAAACCCTGCAACAGAGAGCGCTGAACTTGCCTGGTCCTCCCATACCTCCTGTGCCTCCACCAATCTTTTTCTTACACAAAAGAGTTTCATTGCTTGCTCTGCGAGAAGTTTTTCCCATGCCACTGCTTTTTTCCCTGCTGCTACAGAGACAAAATACCAGGGAGCCGACATGCTGCACGCTGTAAAAGAGTCCGTACCTGAATTCCTCTGAGCGACGACACACCCGTGTAGAGAAAGACGCCATAAAGCACAGGCATTGGTATAAACTGGGGGGGGGAAGAAAAAAAAAAAGAAAGAATGCAATCGTTTCTTTTTCTGTATTGCATTTTCAGTATTACCACCCTCTTCCACAGGCACTGCCTAAAATTGCTTGAAGCTTTCCAGCTTCCATTCAGGCTTAGAGATGGGTCAGATATTAACCATTGTTTTGCCATTTTGTGCACACGAGTGAGCTAAGGCTCTGCTTTAGGCTGAACTTGGGAGTTATCTCTCCTCAGAATAATCCTATTTTCCAGAAAGGTTGGAGGAAAATAGGCGATTTCACCCGTGCTACCCTATGCCGCATTCTCTGGCGGTAGAAGAAACACTTCTGCCTATTCTTGGGGCAACAGGCAAAGGCCACAGGCCTCCTTTTAGCCTAGAGACGAGATTACTTTGTGGGAGGAACGTGCAAGGAAGCCCACAGGGATGACCTCAGTGTGTTTAGCTCCTGGGAACGGCTGCTCCGCGGCATTTGGGGAGCAAATTGCAGCCACTAAAGGGCTGCCTGTTTGAAACAGAGCAGATGTGCTCGTCTGAATATGCTCAACTGTAACCCATAAACATGGGTGGGCCTGAAAGACACCCAAAAATTCAAGCAGTTGCGTTGCTTGCTCGCCTCGAGCACACCAAACGGGGGCCTGAAGGGCTGCAAAACCTAACCGAGGCTGGTTCCCACCGTTGGTCAAGCCCCAAGGGTTGGGACCACCTCCTCCTCCTCCGCTCCACAACTAACTACTCAGGCCTGCAGAGAGGGGACTGTTTTTCTGTAACCTCCAACAAGCTCACGGTTGTTGGGTGGTTTGCATTTTCCTCTCACCTTTAACACGGAAGTGAAGAAGACAGAGCAGCCCATGAGCACAAAGATCAGCAAGCCAGTGACTCTCTGCTCTCGTATCCCCAGCAACTTGGGTTGTTCTCCTGGAGCTGAGCAGTCAGACTCTACTTTGAGGCTATTCACGTGGGTGATGGACAGGACGGTCGCAGCCACAAACCAGGGCAGCCCCATCACAGAGCACACCCCGAGCATCACGGCCACCACAAAAAGGTCCAGGTGGTACCCGCATCCTTTCTGCAGGCAGGAAAACAAGAAACAGAGCATCCCATAGCACAAGAGCAAGGATAACGTCGCAAGTCAGACTCAAACCCTGCTCGAGCACAAGTCAACTTCTTCAGAATTCAAAACAAGAAATGGAAACAAGCAAGGGTGTATGCAGGCTTTGCACAAGCACCTGGCATGAAAATCTGGCAGGAGTTCAGACACAATGGATATGCAGAGCTTGTGCATTAAATACTTCTCCAAAAAACAACGAGCCACAACCCAAAAGCACCAAACCATTTTTTCCACTCACAAAGAAAACTGTACCACTTGCAAGGAAGGTGTGACTCTGAGTTATCCCTGGCAGCGCATCAAAACAATTCATTCCCCACACCTGCTGCTGCTGCCATTTTAAAACAAAAACGCAGTTCTCTATTGCTCCAAGATTAATTTGCTCCCCCAAAAGGTTGCTCATCTATACTGCCCTGTCACTTGCTCCCTGCATCATCGTTAATCCAGGAGAGCATCCTGCCACGCAGCCTGACCTTGTCCCAAACCAATGCCTTCAGAAAGCATCGGGAATAAGAGCTTCTCCCCAGACCTGCAGCCCAGAAGGGGCTGGGGTCATCTCTCGCAGGCCCTTACCTTCAGCTTGTGCTCCTTCCTGTTCACAATAACGGCACTGATCTGCTGGTCCATGAATATCAAGATGGTGCAGAGCAGAGCTGGGACGAGCGCAGCCAACACCGTCCACCAAGGGTTGGGTCCTATGGGGTTGATGAACCACCCGCGGTCGTCTCTGGTAGGCTGCAACAAAGCCCACACATCAGCATCGTCTCCCAGCCCAGGCACTCCACTGGCTTTCATTTTCCCCTCCCTCCTTGTGTCAGAGCACCTCCCAGCCCTGGCTTCATGTCCCCCTCTCCCGGGGGCTTCAGCAGTGCCAGTCTCCTCTTTGCAAGCAGCTCTAGATACTTCCCCTGTAGGTATCTAGTTTTGGGGCCATCTTCTCGTTTCCAGGAGGAAGCAAGGCACTTGGAGGTGGAAGAGGAGATGGTCACACCACCAGCATCTCCTCCAGACTCAGCCCTGCCCTGCCCCGGCATCACCTTGTGACACCCCCACGTGCCAAAACACCCCGTTACCTTGAACTCATGGGGGACCTGGAGCTTCGGCGATGGGATCCCAACCACAAAGTCAAGGAGCACCATGATGACGATGGTGAGGAAAACAGCAAAGTCGCTCACTGTGGACCGTACCTGGGGCGAGAAACCAGAGGTGAGAGGGGCATGGCAAACAGGGCCGTAACGTGAGATGCAAGAGTTGCAGACATCCACAACATTAAGGCTGCTTAACCAAATCCCACCACCCCTCTGAGCACATGCAGCCTGATCCCTTGCTTAGATACTGCTGCTGTGTTTGTCCCTGTGAGATCTGGGGTCAGACAATAAAAAAAAGCTTAACTAGGCCAACAAGGGTTGGTTTAAGTCAAAATCTAAAAATAATAATAATAATATTAAAAATAAGAAAACACATGTCTGCCACTACAGCTACACTCACAGCTACAATGGCAACAAGGCACTGAGGCATCCTTTAGTCCTCAAAAGGAAGCTCCTCATTCGAATCTACTTTCCACTCGAGCACATAATGCGCAGAAGGTAGGGGAAAAAAAACAAACCGAAAACCCCAACCCCCAAAACTTTGGGAAACCTGACTTCCTACTACCTGAGGAGAAGAAAAAAAATTAAAAAAAATCAAACCCCAAAAATCTTCAATCTGGGGCAGGTCACGAGGCAGGTGGGAAACGCTACGATGATTTTGCACTCATGGAAATGAGTGTGGGACATCCAAGCTCTTGGAGAGCTTGGCCTGCAAGGCCAACGTTTCCCAGCTTGACCAAGGCAGGGCAAAAACTGCTTAGTGCTCCAGGAAAGCCATTTTGGGAAACGAGTGCGGAGATGGACACTGGCCACCTCCTTCTACTTACTCTGGTTGGAAAGTAGCGGCTGGTTTTAAACTTCTTCAAGAAGCTTGACAGGGCAAAGGTGGCGAAGAAGAGGATGCAGCACCAGAAGAATACATCAGGGGCGTAGGGGCCGTCGCGTCCACAGGCAGGTCCTTGAAACTCCCCACGCAAATACTGACATTCCTGGAGAAACAGAGCGTCAGGACACAAAGGCAGTGCACGTGCGGCAGGGAAACCTCGCATAGCTAGGGGGTTTTGAGGATCTTGGTCCAAGATCCACGACCCTGTAACTGCTCCTGCCAATGGAGATTTATATTTAATGAGCAGCAGCAGCTGAACAAGTGACACATCGAACTACACAGCGGAGAAATGAGATGTGAGGAGACACCATACGCTAGTAACACATTACAAGAAACACTCATCCAGGTGACACTCTTCCATCAGTTGCTTGCATTCATAGCACTGTGTTTCCTTAACTGCATCTGGCTTCAGTCCTCACATCTTCCCGCAAAAAACAACATGCCAGGCTCTCCCAACCCTGTGAAGAAAACCTCATCAGCTTTCCTAACTAAAAAGTAATTCTTTTAAAAATTATTTTTAAACCTGAAAAGGACTAGGATTCACAGGACTAGCATCATTACATTCACTTCACAGTCCTCCTCAAAATGGGAGAACAAAAGATAATTGACATGACAAACGCCACAGTTACAGACGTTCCTTCCTGGGGGTGCAGTTCGCACACCTAGGAGCTCATGCATGCACGAATGGGTGACGCCAGGCAGCAGCCTTCTTACGTGCCTCTGACCTCAGGAAGAAACAGATAGCATGAATACTTTTACTCCATTTGCATCCTGAGGACCAGAGATGAAGCCCAAGATTTGCCTAGATGACACAGTCAGTTCCTTTAAGGGATGAAATTGTTCGTTTGAGTTTGGCTTCAAGGACTCCCACAGCTGGCGATTAACTAAGAGGTATGCTACAGCGAGGAGCCCGACACACAGACTGCAGGACAACTCATCACGCCAGGCCTCTGAGCTTGCAGTTCTCCGCAGGGCCCGGTGCTGCCTGAGCAGGTGGATGGACTTCCCAGTTCCAGAAATACAAGCTCGTGAATCAAACCCTCCTCAAGCACGCAGGCAAAACTGGCTGCGCTTTAGCGAAGCAAACCAACAACGAGGCTTCCTTTGTTTGGGTGCCTCCAGTCTGACGATGCTCTGGGCTACTTTCTCTTCCTGGCAGCAACAGGAATAAGTTGCTCTCATACCTACCAGCTTCTGACAGAGAAAGAGGATGATCTCGTTCTTGCCTGCTAGGACCAGGGGTGGCAATAACGCAGTCTGCCGAGACTGGAAGGGGATGCCTTGGAGGCGGAAACACGCGGGTGTTCATTACTCCTGGGCACTCGGAATCACGGGAGGAGATGATGCCGAAAGGCCTGATCCGATTCACAAACTGACGCACCTTAGGACTGAAAAGGCTTCTCCTTCCACTAACTTACTTTTCTCTGCAACAACAGCCTCAGGAGAGTAACTTCTCCGTAACCCTTTACACTACAGCAACTACAATACTTAATCCTAATGTACCTTACAAGAAAACTACTGCGGTCTTCTCTACTAGAGGGCCAACGCTGCTGCGCCTGTAAGGAGCGCTTTACATTTTATTAACCTTTTGAAACAACGCACTAGCTTCCCTTGCAATCGCATTACGTGGGCTTCCTGGGACTTTATATATGCACGTTCGTTTTCTCTGGCTAAATCAGATTTGGAACGCAGGGGTGGCCATCTGAAAACACTGCAAAACATTCTTTTTACATACATCAGTTCTCTGGTGAAGGCAACAACTGAGGAGGATCTTCAGCTAATGTAAAACTGCGAAGCTCAGAGGAGTCGTACTCCAGCTAAAGATCTGCGCACTACTAGGCAGGAATGTCAAACTAAGCAATGCCCAACAGATACAAGTCATTGGACCTTTTCTTTTACAAGTAGGAAAGAAAGGGTACACAGAAAGATAGTGGTCTGTAGAAAATGCATGTAAATCATCAAGATTTCCAAGGATTACTCGAATCGCTTCCTGGAGAGGCCAAAACAAGAAAGGAAGGAAGAATATTAACAAGATAGCCACAATCCCACTGCCAAGTACAGTTTTCAGGCTTGGGAAAAAAAAAAATAACATTACAGTTTGCAGGAGTCATGGAAGAGCAGGTTCCAGATATTTTGCTTTTCCTCCTCCCCTTCTTCCCCCTGCTCCCTCCCATCACCTTAGAGCACGCTGCCCTAACAGATTCACAGAAACTGAAGTGAACGAATATCTTAACCCTGAATTAACATAGAAGCAATACTATGGAGAGTGGAGGTGTGCTTTTAAATTTAACAAGTTCTACATTTAAGAAGCCTCCTCCTTGCCAGCACAACACATGCAAGTATTGACCTGTTTCAAAAATAAACATATTCCCGTTTTTCGGAATATTGACCCAATTCAGTTACAAAGGAACTGTAATTCAGCCCCAACAAACTCCTGCTTTATAAACGGGAAACTTTTTCTAGGAATACCTTTTGTTGGGAAGTGGCTTGCTGAAAAAGGACATGGGCCTGTGGAAAAGTTGTGCGAGCAGAGTTCTGTGTGAAAGAATGTCAGTTTGAGCAACAAGACTAGGCCTTGGCTGAAAATAGCTGGCTTTACTGATATTGGGAGAAAAACAACAGCTGGTCTCGCTGTTATCAGGAGAAAGACAGGGACGGTGTGACCTTGGCATAACTTCACAAGTAACTTTTGAAGAAGTTCTCATGAGAAAGTTACTGAACACGCGTAGCTGCCAACCACAAGTGGGTGTGTTTTAGTAATGAATAAACATTAGCAATGTACCAATCATATTAGGACTAGTAGGCATAATTATCGCAAACTGTATAAATATGAGCTATCCGTGCAAATAAAGTTGAATCACTTCTATCACTCATATTGGGTCGACTTATGTGCATTCCTCCGCCGCTCCAACAAATGGCGCCCGAACGGGGACCGAAGAAAGGGGAATTGGAGCGACGGACACTGAGAAGCACCGGTAGCAGCGACCGGGGGGCAAAAGATTAACCGAACGCTGATCGTCTTGGTTGGTGTGTTAACTCTCGTGCCTGGACCGTCCAAAAGGGGTTCGCCGTCAGTGAGGGCTACTGGAAAAAGGCTGCAAAGACTTTTTAACCGAGGTGCCTTAATCAAGGTAGCACCCAGGAGTATCAAGAAGCCGGCCGGCAATGGATCAAGAGGTAGCCCTAAAATTATTACAGTGCTTTTTAGAAAAGCGGGGAGTAAACTGCATTAAGCAAATTTCGGGGTTAGTCACGCTGGGTCGCGTTAAGGGATGCTTTAAGAATCCGGATTTATTATTTAAGGAGAGTGAATGGTGTAGATTAGGAGACGTATTATGGGATATGGTAACTGATGATGATAAATCAGCTAAAAAACTAATGAAGCAAGGACAGAAACCTTTCAATTAGTGTGGGTACAGCTTTTGAGCTTAGTACCTGGAATCCTATCGGAACCTCCCTATGGGATGAAATTAGTGACGGGTCTAAAGAAGTTAAAGATCTTGTAACTTTATGGAAATTGATTAAGACAACTCTGTAAGAAATGAAAGCAGATCGTAAAGCGTCTGCGTCTGCTTTTGCTGCTCTCTCTCTCCAACCGCAAGCGAAAGGGAAAAGCGGGGAGAAAAACATAATGCAGCGAGAGAGACTTTTTGGAGCTTGTTCGCCTACTCTTGTGCCCTTGACTTCTGCTCCACTCCCTGGGACTGCCGATATTAATCAGCCATCCGACAGTTCCCAAGCCTCCCTAACCGTACGATTAAAGGAAACCCTACAGAATCAGGGAGTGAGTAAAAATCTGCCTACGAAAAACCAGCCCTCAGATACCACCGTTCAACATGAACAAATTATACCTAGCATACACCCTGATTCAAATAATGCAAACAAGGACTTGGCTACTCTAATAATAGAACAAAAAGAGACAATGTTAGAATTGTTAAAGGAAATGGGGAAAAGAGACGGGGAAACCAACCGCACCCGTGACAGACGCGGAGCCGCCTGTAATAGCCGCTGCAGAAGAAAGGCAGAGACATTGGAGGGGTGTAATAACAGATGCCATTATAGAAGGGACTATGCTCTAAGCATTCCCAGTTATTGCATCAAATGGACAGAAAAAATGGGAGGTGTTTGACTGGAAGGTCATTGAGAAATTAAGGAATGCTGTGAGTCAGTAGGGAATCAAATCTGCGTTAACTCACCAAATACTGCAATTCATTTTTTCTGCTGATACGCTGATACCTCAAGATATTAAACAGCTAGCACAGTTGATTTTGACACCCGCCCGAATGTTAGTGTTTTTCTGGCAGTGGGAGAAGCTCTGTGATAGGGAACAAGCAACATCACGACAACAAACAGATCCCCTATGGGGAGTAACCATGCAGATGCCGATGGGTACTGGACCCTTCGCATCAGGGAACGCTCAGTTACAATGTGTCACTGAGGTTCATCATCTATCACAGATCTTGGCGTATCAAGCTTTTCTTACTGTACCAGACAATATGTACAGCCATGCTTTTACCCAGGTGAAACAGGAGAATACAATTTATGACCACCCTGACATGAACGAGGGCATGAAAGAAAACACGTTCAAAATACTCGCTTTTGAAAATGCTACTGAAAAGACACGCAAAGCATTGTGTAATTTGCCGAAAAATGCAGACATCGTTGATATGATAGAATACACGGATCGATCAGTGGACTCACAGAAAGTAGCCTATGCTGCCACAGCTCTCCAAGGAGCTACAAAGAAACACAAGGCCAGTAAGACACCCTTGGTCAAGTGTTCTAACTGTGGCAAACGTGGACACATTAGGAGCAAATGTACAGGTACTGTTAACAGTAAGTGCTGCAACAAGTGTAAGAAAGATAACCATACCACCAAGAATACAGGAAGAAGGGAAACTTTACACCGACTGCGAAGGCCCCTCGCGCGACGACACGAATGCAAGGGGCTTGAGCTGCCAGCCCTCAGGCAGCCTCGCAACCACCAGATCCGCCACCGCAGGAAGCTCCAGAGTGGATGTGGAAACCGCAGTCAACATAAAGGGACCATTGGGGTTTGGACTTAGTGCATTTTTAATGGGGCAATCTTCAACAGCTCTAGAAGGAATTCTGGTGCTCCCAGGGCTTATTGATGCAGATTATTGTGGGACTGTGAAAATTATGATTCATGTTTTAATCCCTCCTGTTTCTATTCCTAAAGGTACCAGAATAGCACAATTAGTTCCATTCAGGTCGTGTGTTCCGAACCCAGGTGAAGTACAACGTGGAGATGGTGGATTCGGCTCCACAGGGAAACCGCAGGTATACTTTGCCATGGACGCAACAAGAGGTAAACCAGAAAAGGTAGTGCAATTGGAAGGGCCCGATGGAGTTGTTGTCAAGAAACCGATGACAATCAATACAGGTGCTGATGTTATGATTATTTCACAATGCATTTGGCCTCCATCATGGCCATCGATCAATCCAAACTTTGGTATTGCAGGGATAGGGGGCACACAAGCCACCTTAGTAAGTCAGCTACCAATTACATTTGTGTTCCCCGATGGTGAACACATTACGACGTGTCCGTATGTCATGACTACCCCAACTGAATTGTTTGGCCTCGTAGGCCATGATTTATTGAGCCAAATGAAGGCAATGTTAGTGACGCATCCTTTTTAGGAGCGGTCACTGAGGGGTAGCCGATTCTGAAAATTAACTGGAAAACAGATGAACCTGTTTGGATTGATCAGTAGCTGCTAAATTCTGAAAGGCTACTAAAAATACAAGGGTTAGTTGAGGACCAGTTGAGAGCGGGACAAGTTGTTCCTTCTACTAGTCCATGGAATACATCAATATTTACCATTCCCAAGAAAAGTGGGAAGCGGAGACTGTTATATGATCTCAGAGCTGTGAATGTGGTGATGCACAGTATGGGAGCCCTGCAGCCAGGTTTGCCATCTCCAGTTATGCTTCCAGAAGAATGGGATTTGTTAATTATAAATCTAAAAGATTGCACCCAGATGGCGCTGAACGGTTCGCCTTTTCGGTACCATCGATTAACAAGGCAGAACCCTATAAGAGATACCATTGGGTCGTGTTACTGCAATGAATGCGCAATTCCCCCACGATGCGTCAGGTGTATGTGGCCTGGGCATCAGAGCCTGTAAGAAAGCAGTTACCTCAGTAACTTGCCACAGGATGAGATTTTAACTCAATTGCAGGACATCTTAAGCCATCGCGGAGTAATAATCACTCCTGAAAAGGTGCAAAAGGCAGCACCTTGGAAGTATTTGGGGTGGCACATAAATGCTAGCAATGTTAAACCTCAGAAGGTTCAAATAACATGAGAAATTTCAATGTTACATGATGTCCAGAAGCTTGTGGGAGATATCCAGTGGGTGCGGAATCTTTGC
Source organism: Astur gentilis (assembly GCF_929443795.1). Classification (NCBI taxonomy): domain Eukaryota; kingdom Metazoa; phylum Chordata; class Aves; order Accipitriformes; family Accipitridae; genus Astur; species Astur gentilis. The sequence goes on from NW_026061068.1 coordinate 225,193, forward strand.
GGTATCACTAATGGCAATATGACCCCTCTGGTAGAACTCTTGGGTATGAGAACACTGTGCAGATGAGAAACGGGAAATGACAGAGTTGACCAATTGGTTGCAGCGCCACGGGAGCCTCCTCCAGGGAATCGTTTTCAACAAAGCATGGCAATCGCATGCGTTCTTGCACCAACCCGCTAGGATGTTAGCAAAGCAATTTGACTTACCACTTACTGATGCCCAAGGTATCGTTAAAGCATGCCCTGATTGTCAAAAGGAAGGGCTCGGCTTGGGCTGTGGGGTTAACCGACGAGGTCTTTTGCCATTGCAGTTGTGGCAAATGGATTTCACCCATGTCATGTGGTTTGGTGCAAAGCGTTCTGTGCATGTGTGTATTGATACCTATCCTGCTGCCATGTGGGCCACGGCACGAACTGGAGAAAAGGCCTTACATATTGAATGACATCTTCACGCTTCTTTTGCAGTACTGGGTGTGCCTCAAGAAATTAAGATGGACAACGGCCCAGCCTATGGTTCTACACGATTTGCTCGATTTTGTAATTTGTGGGGAATTCACCACGGTACCGGTATTCCACATCTTCCCACAGGACAGGCTATTGTCGAATGGGCCAACCAAACCCTAAAAGAACATGCTGCAAAAACAAAAGGGGGGAACCCAGGGCTTACTCCCAGAGGAACGATTGGCCAAAGCCTTATTTGTGCTAAATTATCTTAGATTGACAGGTGATCACAAAGACCCACCAATGGTAGTGCATCATGTTCTTTTACAGGCAGAAAGGACGCAACAAAGTACAGGAATCATGGTAATGTCTAAGGACCCAGAATCCAGGAAATGGTGCAGATCAGCAGAAGTAAAACTTACTGGGAGATCCTGGCTAAGTGGGACAAGCCATGGCTTCGCACTGATGCTGGACCCGGAATTGTTCCAATGGCGACTGGCACGGCACCGGCGGGTGCTGGAGCCACTGATCTGACAGATTCTAACTAATAGAGTATTACTAGTGGACACGGAGTCCTTCAGAGAGGTTTTCAGAACAGCGTGCCTTATTGTATATAGAACCTGCTTTAGGTAAAAAGTGTGTAAAGCATAATTTGATTAAACATAGTGTGATTACGGGAAGACAGTGTGGGGTAAAAGTTAGTTAAAGCCAAAATTAGGGGTAAGGTCTATTTCCATTAATAACCTGGGAACGAGGTTGATTGTGTTTCCACAGATACAGGCCCACGATGGACTCCTGTTCGATTTGCATGACCATCATCATCTGGAGCATCATAGATGATGTGGCAATATGAATACTACCTCAGCCAAAAACTAATGTATAGGTCACCTTGGCTAACATAACAGGTCAAGATTCTCTGTGCATCGCAACTGTATCGTAAAGCCCATGAACCAATAGACAAGATGGCTATGACTCGTGCAGCGCGCCTGGCCAGCGAGCGCATGCGTCATAGATTGCAACCGAGGCGGACTTTTGGCACCCGCTGGCCACGTGTGCTAAAACCCGTTCCTCTGCAAATGTATAAATACTGGGATTTTCCGAAGAGCATCGGGCTGGTGTACAGTGAGGCCATCGTTGCCTCTGTGGGGACGCCCACAGAAAGCTGGCACCTACCGATTGCTGGGCTGAGTTCGTGGAGCAAGATGGCACAAGAATGTATAGATGGTTCATTTTCCTCATGGTCTGGGTCATTAGGGGTAACGGGTTGGCTCAAAGAATTATGGGCATTATTGTAGTTACTGTGATTTTAGCTATTGTAATAGTTTTACCTTGTTCAGCTTATTAAGGAAAATGGCATCCCAAGTTATTAAGCAAGCCTGGATTGCTCAAAAACAAAAAGAGGGAGAAAGATTTAAACGGAGACCTACAGTGGATTCAACCTTGTTGTGGTATTACAAATACAGACTTACAGCCGCTGCTGGATTTATTGTGGGGCAGCGGTACCTTAACTTCTACAAGACAACTAAGTGCACCGGGATGGCAAGCCTTGGCAGCAATTGGACAAAAAAAACAAAACAAAACAAAACAAAAAAACCCACAACAAAAAAACCCCATCACATCCTCCATGTCTGGCAGATACGTTCCTGATTTACCCATAAATTTGAAACCTTATGCTGAGATTGATATCGAACACACTGACTGTAGTAAGCAGCATGACAGTGACACCGGTGATTGATCCACATCGGTTAACACCATGGGACAGTAAGAATGTTTGGGTGTCACTAGCTAAAGCTATTAATCAAACCTCTTTTTGTGTGCTTATGTATTTTATTAGGTATAATGTTGTTTTTACTGTGTTTAATTAATTGTGTTCACAGATCTTTGCAAAGGGCAATACAGCAGGTGTTAAAATTTTACCTCAATCTATATACAAACAAATAGATTGGCTGAAGAAACATACACAAAGATCCAGCAAGAAACTAGTTGGTTTGATGGAGTGTTACAATCAATATTCGGCGGGATAACACTATGGGTAATGTCATTGATTAAGGAAGCCTTATGATGGTTGGGTATATTGATATTAATCTGTGTAATAGTTAGAATTCCGTATGGGTGCATGATAAAAGGAGTCTCAAAGCTGACACACCAAGCTCTACTCGCACAAAAAGAAAAAGGGGGAATTGTTGGGAATTGGCTTCATGAAAAAGGACGTGGGTCTATAGAAAAGCTGTGCGAGCAGAGTTCTGTGTGAAAGAATGTCAGTTTGAGCAGCAAGACTAGGCCTTGGCCGAAAATAGCTGGCTTTGCTGATATCAGGAGAAAAACAGGGACAGTGTGACCTTGGCATAACTTCATAAGTAACTTTTGAAGAAGTTCCCATGAGAAAGCTACGGAACATGCATAGCTGCAAATCACAAGTGGGTGTGTTTTAGTAATGAATAAACATTAGCAATTTGCCATTGTTGTCCAGGCCCATTGCCTTTTCCAGTCTGGCCCATTTCCAGCTTGGGGGTGCTCTTAGGATTAGTCTGGAGGCAAAGATCACATTGTTGTGCGATCACACTGCCTCACCGTGGCGTATAAATTCCTAGCCACAATTTCTCCTATCAGATGATTATACAGGGCTTCTGTTCCCCAATGTCTTTTCCTATGTTCCTCCCCTATCAAATGCCATAATAAGCAAGAGGGAACGATTAGCTTTCCCTGTGGGGTATGAGCCCACCCCTCTTCATTATATGACCCTTCTAAACCTGTAATGAGCTTTTGATCTTCCTTAGTGTATTCTGGCTTACCTTCTAGGGAAATCCACCTATCAGGAATTAAGGCCCCTTCTGTTTTTACCTGTGTTTTGGCCACTTGTTTTGCCTCTCTGTCCGCCAGCTCGTTCCCTTTTTCCAAATCTGAGCTCGCTTTCTGGTGTGCCTTAATATGCATAATTGCTACTTTCTTAGGGAGCTGGACAGCTTCCAGTAACTTCAGAATTTCTTCTGCGTGTTTGATATTTTTCCCTTGAGAACTCACTAGTCCTCTCTCCTTCCAAATTGTTCCACGTGCGTGTACAACTCCAAAGGCATATTTTGAGTCTGTATAAATGTTCACAACTTTGCCCTGGGCCAATTCCAGGGCGCGGGTTAGAGCAATTATTTCTGCCTTCTGTGCGGAGGTGTTCCTGGGCAAAGCCCCTGATTCTATTACCTCTTGGCTGGCAGTGACGGCGTATCCCGCGTGTCGATTACTGTTTAGGACGTAACTGCTTCCGTCTGTGAAGCGAGTTTCCCCGTTTTCCATGGGGCCGTCTTTCACGTCTGGGCAACTGGCGTACGTTGCTTCGATGGTTTCCAAACGGTCACGATGTACCGGTTCTCCTGTGTTCCTGCTGAGAAAAGAAGCTGGGTTGACAATGTTAGCGACTACAATCTCCACGTCATCCCGCGCTACCAATATAGCTTGATATCTCAGGAATCTTTGTGGAGAGAGCCAGTGTCCGCCTTTTGCTTCCGGTACTGCTGATACTGCGTGAGACACCAGAACAGTCATCTTCTGGCCCAGAGTAAACTTTCGGGCTTCCTGTGTATTTAGTATCACAGCCGCAACCGCCCGCAGGCATCCAGGCCAACCTTTTGCAGTCGTGTCTAACTGCTTAGAGAGGTAGGCAACTGCCCATCGATACGGGCCCAGGTTTTGTGCTAATATTCCCAGAGCAATGCCCTGCTTCTCATGGGAGTAAAGAAGAAACAGCTTACTCGCATCTGGGAGTCCTAAGGCCAGGGCCGACATCAAAGCCTTTTTCGGTAGCTCAAAGGCTCGTTCGGTCTCCTTATTCCACTCAAGGTGTTTCTGCTTAGTGGCTGTCAACGCATACAGTGGTTTAACAAGCAATCCGTAATTATAGATCCACAATCGGCACCACCCTGTCATTCCCAGAAAAGTCCATAACTCTTCTACTGTCTGAGGTCTCCCAGTTTGACATATTGCCTCTTTACAGGCCTGTCCCAAAGGTCTTTGTCCCGCACTAATTTCATAGCCCAAATAATTCACTTTGCCTTGCATTACCTGTGCCTTTTTCTTGGATACCCGGTACCCCTGAAGTCCCAGGAAATTCAACAGACTCGCCGCCCACGTCGTACAATCTTTCTCCGTTTTGGTGGCGATCGGGATATCATCCACATACTGCAACAGCTTCCCCTCCTCAGACGGGGTTTCCCAGGATTCCAAGTCTTTCGCAAACCGATTGCCAAAAACGGTAGGCCTATTCTTAAATCCTTGTGGCAAGGCCGTCCAAGTGAGCTGGGTCTTTCGACCGCTCTTGGGCTTTTCCCATTCAAATGTAAGTTTTGCCTGGCTTCACGGAGAGGGAGGCAAACGAAAGCATCCTTCAAATCTAAAACACTAAACCAAGTCAATTCAGGTGTTAGCACGGTTAACAGGGTCTATGGGTTCGCCGCTACCGGGTAAAGATCTTCAGTTATCTTATTCACCGCCCATAAGTCTTGGACCACCCAATATGACCCATCGGGCTTCCGAACAGGTAATATAGGGGGATTGAATTCAGACTCACACTCTTTTAATAGTCCCAACTGCAAAAATTTTTCTATCACCGGCCGGATTCCTTCTCTGTCTTTCTTCTTTAGGGGATATTGTTTAATTCTTACCAGCTTTTGGCCTTCCTTGATCCTAACTTCAACAGGTGGAACACTTTTCGCTCTTCCAGGTGCATCGGTAGCCCATACCCCCGGGTACACTTGCTTTAAGATGTCCTCATTAATGATTCCTTCTAGGGGGAGACTGGTTAAAGTTAGGCTCAATATTTGAATATTTTGCTGATCTTTTACCTCCAGAGTAATTTCTCCCTTCTTGAATACAATTTTTGCTCCCAATGGTTCCAACAAGTCCCTTCCCAAAAGGGCCTTTGGGGAGTTCGGCATATATAAAAATTTATGAATGCCCCACTGTTTTCCTAATTTATATTCTAAAGGTTTACAAAACTATGCCTTTTCACTTTGGCCAGTCGCTCCTTTCACCGTGACATAATCATTCCCCGGGGCATCAAAGCCTGATTCAAAACCGAGTATGTTGCTCCTGTATCTACCAAAAATTCTACCTCTTGTTCTGTTTTCCCTAGCTTAATTATAACCAGTGGATCCGCTAGGGTAGATTCCCCAGGTTCTCGTCAGTCTCCCTTCACAGAGGCTACTGTTCTTCCTGTTTGAGCCCTCTGATGCTCCTTGTTCCCTGGGCATTCCCTCTACCAATGACTGAATTTCTTACACAAAGCGCATTGATCCTTACCCAGTCGGGGCAAGTCTCGTCTAGGCCCTCTTCCCCTTTCTTCCCGAATAACAGCCATTAATTTCCTTTGTCCTTGCCTATATCCTTCTTCTCTGTTACTAAACACCCTCCGTGCTTTTGTGGTACAGAACAGAGATGTAGCAAGAAAGGAAAAAAAAGAAGGGAGGGAGAACAAAGGGAGAGAGACACAAAGACTGGAAGAAGGACAAAGGGATGGCAGAAGAAAAAAATAGTGATAGGCTACAGGACAGAGATGGAGGAGTTCCAAAAAGACACAGGGAGCATGACAGAACGAGAGTGAGAAACAAGGGACAGAGCAGGACAGCACTGGAGGAAAAAACAACTGTGATTGATAGGCTGCGAGAGAGACATGGAGGAAGAGAGAAAAGAGAAGGGACAGCTAGCTGGAGAGGGGGATACAGTTAGAAAGGATGGAAGAGGGAAGGGAACAGAGAGAAATACAGAAAAGATGGCAAGAGGAAGCAAGGCAGAGGGACAGCAATAGAAGAAACAAGGGACAGGGATCTGGACAGATGAAGAAAAAAGCAGGAGAAACATACAACATGATACGATGGGACAGAAAGTAACACAGAGCGTCAGATGATAATAATGACAAGAGATAGAGAGAGACTATGAAAAGCACAGGAGGTTGGAGAGAGAGAGAGAAGACATGAATGAAAAGAGTAGAGAGCACCACAAAGGGTCAGGGAAAGAGAAGGACAACAGAATAAAAAAAACCCTCACATATTACACACATGTTATCCACTCATCAAGCCCATTTCAGAGTTACACAGTACCTCAGCCCCTTTAAGAAAAGTAACACATGCGCCCGAGCCCATTTCGGCGCCGCACCACGCCCGAGCCCATTTCACGGTTCTCTACCTACAGCTCCAATTTCAAAGTTCTGCAATCACTAGAGGAAGGAATGCACCCCCTTTCCATTAACCCAGCAGCAGCTACATTTACCTCAAGGTATCTACAACTCGCCCTTGGATGCCTAATTCCAACAGACACTTTCACTTACTTCAACAGCTAAGTTTACCTATGGGCACTAAACGCCCATGCTTCCCTCTACGCTTCCCTTTGTGATTGCCATTAGTACTGTAACTCCCACAAGGACACATAATTACCTGTCTTTTTTACATTTTATTTTTAGTGCTTCATTTGGTCCATTACTCATTCCACATAGATTCAGCTATGTCAGTATTTCAATCCAATTCTACAATGTACTTTTTCTACAATATATAGAAAAGACTTATGGCCTCACTCGTCAAATATTTGACACTATTAGATTTAGTCCTCTTTTAATCACTATTTTTACAAATACATGTAAACTCCAAAAATTTAGCATTACCTGAAGAAGAAATGCCACTATTTAGTACCTGCAATGCTCTACGGAGTGGTCTTTTCCACATTCCTCGCTCCCATTACATACATCGCTGCACATCCAGAAGTTTTACTCCCTGAGGTGACATTACCGCCATGATCCCTGTTCCCGGGCACCAAACGAGTGACCTCCAATCATCTTGACAGACCGTCCACTTCCACACCTCGACACAAAACCAGAAATTGAAAAATATCATTACATCACAAGCTACAAAGAGCAACCAAATATTTTACAAACCCACCACAGACAAATACAGTTACACTCACGCACTTCACAACCCTGGCCTACTCCATGCTGGCCATCTAGTCCAACTCCCCCCACAAAATCCTCAACTGTCTTCCAAAGACCATCCACCGAACAACATATCTCTCTGTGCTGACTGGCAATTACCAGGTTCCAGGGGAGCGCTCCACAGGAACACCGTTCCCGGGAGCCTTGGAAAAAAAAAAAAAAAAAAAAAAAAAAACCACAAACAAAAAAAATCGCCCTGCCTTTGAAAACCCAGGCCCGAGGCAGACCCCAGTCCAAACATTGGCAATCAACATTGCCTCATGGAGCAGCTGGGACCAGGGAAAAGAAAAAATAAATGGGGCAGGGGAGGACACACCAAAAACCAACCCATATCCCAGCTGGGGTTTTTTATTCTAAGTTTGGGTTTTTTTTCCTAATTCCCTGAAAAACATCTCAACTCTACATCCAACCTGAAAGGAAAAAAAAACCAAAAAGGCTTAACCACAGAACCCTACAAGGTTAGAGACATTCACAACACACCACTCGTTCAGATCACATGAACGCCAGCCCTCACTCTCAACTCATCCATCATACCGTCCACAGGCCTCAAGAGGCCGTCACCCCGTCTGCAGCAGCAGGGGCCTCAAAAAAGCACCCTACCTGCAAAAACCCAGGCCCCAGCCCAACCTCCTTCCAACCAACCTCCCCACAAACTGCCCTTCCGTTACACCAACATTTCAACACGCACCATCATCTCCACCATCCGTGCATTTTCAACCCGATAATTAGCTTTCACAGTGCCACGTGTCACAGTCCAACCTCCGTAGCGCCATGTCACCTAAACGCAAGGTTCTTTCAAGCACCTCTCGTGCCCTGTCATCACCTGCAAAAACAACACACAAAGCTTGTCAACAGACACTTCATCCTCGAGAGAGAAGTCCTCCACCACTCCCCTACCCTGCTTCCCACCTATTCCAAAAATAACACATCCTCACAGCCAGTGTCCTCCATGACACTTGAAAAAACCAGAGCATCACAAACACAGAGCTGTCCCAAAGTTACCGATCGCTCCAAGACCCATCACGCTGCTACTTAGACCTCAAGGCCTTGACCATTTCTAGAGACTTGCCACAAAGCATCTGCATAAACAAGATGAACACCATTGCCCAGTTCCTGCCTTACTCAATGCTAGTTCACAGTCCAATTGCGATCCCCTCAACTCTGCATGCAAAGAGCCCGAAGTCATTAAACCTTCTACGCTGCCTCTACAATGCCATACAAGACACACACAAACATAGAGCCATGTAATTCACATGCAAATGTAATGCCATACAAGGCAGTACTCTTACCTCAGTCAAGGCAAAACAACTCAGAGCCTTGCCATACCAGACAAAACAGAACAGGGCCAATGCAAGAGACTCTCACGTGACAGTCAATACAAGTACAGACCAAAACAATACAAAACCAATACAGAACCATAGAAGGCAAGGCAGTCTCAGGTGGCAATCCATACAAGTACAGAGCACTGCAATACAAAACACAATGCAGGGCCAGGCAATGCGAGACAGTCTCACATGACAGTCGATACAAATACACAACAAAACACCACAGGGCAAAGGCAAATACAGACCAATACAATGCAAGAAAACTGCAAAACACAGCAAAGCAAAGCAGTCTCATAGAGCCACCGGATGCATCTTCCTTCAGAGTCCACCCACGGACTCAACTCCTTACAGTGCTCTGCTGCCTTCCCCCATCGCTCTGTGGGACACATCCTGTCCCTCCACATCTGAAAAAAAAAAAAACCAAACATATTGAATGAGTCACCTGGATGCAGAGCAAGAGCTTCACAACTCCAGAGGTCTTGATTCCATCTACAAAGACCATCTGGAATGCAGCTACAGCCTGTCATTTTAAAAACAAACAAACAAAAAAACAACACACAACCAAAAAACAAACAAAAAAACAACACAAAAACCCAACACACACACCCCCCTGCCCACTGTAGGGTTCAATTATATGGAACTTCGTTACTGGCCCTGAAAGTAGCTCATGGTCGCAAGAGAGTTCCAGACACCTTTGAAGGCTCTGAACAGAACAAACAAGAAGATAGAAGAAGAAAGATCCCAATTAGAAAAACACAGGTGCACATTCCACGATAAAGGGAACTTGGCACAACCGACCTCAATTCAGGGGCTTATCTCGACCAGTTGGACTAAGACAAGTTTTGCATGCTCTAACATAGCCAATTATATCCTGTGTGTATGCACGTGTACAGAGCGAGTATAACTAACTGTATCTTATGTTTCTACGCGTGGACAGTATCGATGTAACCAATCACCGCTTACGCTTGTGCGCGTGGACACCACATGCTTGCGTGCAGCAGCCAATCAAAGCTTCTAAACAACTTAGAGAGTTGTGTAAGAATGATCAGCTAAGCTCAATAAAGGGGCGACTTTGATCATCATACTGGTGTTCTATCATCCGGGCCCCGCACGGAGTAACCCTAAACCCTACACCCCACCAACCAAAAAAACCCAGGGCCAAACTTGGAGCCCATCACGTGCAAGTCTTAACACCTTAGAGACTCAAATCCGCTTCACTGCCCCTCAGCAACCCCTGCCACACGGCTCCAATTGTCTCCGTGAAACACTATTGGCACGGCTGTCCGCGCAGGCCGCTGATGGCTACTCGAGCCGAGATGACTGTACAACCCTCGCCTAAACGGTCTAGGCACATCAACGTTTCACCCGTAGACTCTTATCGCTGTTCCACCTACCCCTGACTCCACACCCCCCCAGGCAGAGCAGCTCCAAGCCAAGCACACCGTGTGCAGAACGTCACCACGTGGAATGCCACCAACGAGGTGATTCAACGAGAGAGAAAACTCTCAGCAAGAAGAATGACCCCCGGACGGGAGGCGCCGTCGGGCAAGATGACCTACGGGGCCGCAACCGCGAGGCCAGGAGGCTCCACAGCAGACCCAGAGGAGTCAAACGGAGCGGCCCGTTACAAGACAGCACTGTCAAAACCCAGACGACAGATGCGCCAGAAGCCTGGCGTCGAGACCTAAGGATGTCAGGATGCGGGGAAGAAGTCCCACTCCGAGAAAACGGACGGCTAGAGAGCAGAGCTGCCGATGCAGGCTGAAAAAATGCTGCCATAGAGCACTGACCGGAACCCGCCAAGACCGATCCATGCTTTAGAGCTCCGAGCGCAAGAAAAGAAGCACCCGATTGGCACCGGGCCAATGAGTAAGAGCATTCAAAACCCTAGGGACAGCACCCGAAGCGCATGCCTCGCTCCTCTGGCGCAAAGCGCGACAAGGACATCGAGACCCGAGGAAGGTCTAAGCGCACAAGACAGACTACACAAACTACACGCCACCGCGGACACGGGCTGGAACTGCCCTGCCCGGCACACACGGGTCTCGTGCTGAAAAGCAACCCGCTCCCTTCTCCTGCGCAAAGGCGACTGCTTTGGGACAGCCCTCTCTCCTGCGCTAACTTTAAAACTCCTCCCTGCTATTCCCAGCTTTGTCCCTTCCTCTCAGCCTGGTCCCTCAACTTAGCTTTCAGAGGGCTGAGGGTCCAAATCCATCCTCCACAAAACCACACGGGCTAACTGGGATGTTCCTCAAGGGGAACATTGCTCTTCAACATCTGCAATGAAAAAAACAAACACAAACAAATCAGAAAAGGGAGTAAGCATCCCGCTGGCCAACGCCAACTACTTCCCCAACTCCCCCCTCCTCACAAGTGCCACCGTGTTCACTTCCCCGCTCATTCCAGACTCAGACCCTGCAGCCATCATCACTCGTGGTATCTAAGGTACCGAGAGAAACCACGTTAGCGTGGCACTCGTGAGAAGCCATCGGCCCCACACTCCTCCTCGCTAATCCACAGCTCACCTGAAACGCTCATCCAATTCAAAGATAGCCCACACAGCACCTCCACAACAGAAGGTAAAGGCTGAACCGAGCAGCCCCATAATACTTTGCTATTCAACACCGACCCGGCCGACGACCGCCTCACCTTCTCGGACCGCTCACCGGCATGCAGCTTTTCGGGAGACCTTATAGCAGACTTCACGGTACGTAAAGGGTGCCTATAAGAAACCTGCAGAGGGACTTTTTACAAGGGAGTACAGCCATAGGACAAGGCGGTAACGGCTTTAGTCCTAAGGAGGGTACATTTAGTTTAGGCGTTAGGAAGACGTTTCTCACTAGGGGTGGCGAGGCACTGGAACGCGTTGCCCAGAGAACCTGCGGATGCTCCCTCCCTGGAAGCATTCAAGGCCAAGTCAGATGGGGCTTTCAGCAACCTGGTCTTGCGGACGGCGTCCGTGGGGGAGGGTTGGAACTAGAGGATCTTTATGGTGCCTTCCAACCCAAACCATTCTACGATTCTATGACATTCAAATCCAACTGCAAAACTCCTCTGAGAAGGGCTGGTGAACCCTCCTCCCTTTCCCCAGCAGTCCCAAAACTTAAGAAACCCCTTTTCTTCTCCTCAACTGTCAGGAAAGGAACCCCACTGCTTCCTGACACCTCCTGCCCTCAATCTGCACTCCTGAACCCCCTTCAGTGGCTACTCCTCAAGAGCCGCTCTTCTGAGCAACATCCCAAATTCTGGGGGCACCCCCTAACCTACAGCTCCCCAGAGACTCTGAGCTCTGCTACATGCCCACAAAAGAAAGTCAAGTCCCAAGCCTTGTAATCTACGAGGGGCCTGCCACCAGCTGCAAAGATTCTAAGGACAACGTGGCATTCTGTGGGCAATGAGGAAAGGCACCCCAAACCCTGAAGGGCACTGTGCCTCACGGCCCTTCTGCTTTCATCAGTAGTACTAAAACTCCATAGACAAATACATACAAGATGCTCACCCTAACCCCTGCTAAACAATGTCACCATCAGTCCCGTTAAGAGAGATAACAACTTACACAGCAGAACTGTTAAAAACCCAACGTTCCTTCTTCAATAAAGTTGGGAATTGCAGGAAAACACAATGCATGAAGACTAAAAAAAAAACCAAACAACAAAAAAAACCCCAAACAATGCATACTATTAAACCATCTTTCTACCCCTGAACTGATGCAGAAACTGACACTAGGCCTAGTAGATGTAGAAATAGAACGTATGTTTAGACTCAGTGTATTGCTAAATAAAAGACTCAGGAATTTGTTAGAAGGTTAACAACTGCCTCTGTAAGTTGATTTACGTAGACAAGCCAAGGACATAAAGCACAAGATTCCTGTGTCTGTAATATAAGACAAAATAACATGCCCTCTTTGAGGAGGTATTCTGTTTGATAAGAAAATATGTTCTGTCTCTTGTGGTGACTGAGCCAAAAGCTAGGTGATAAGCAGAGAAGTTGTTTGTGGGGCCCAGAAGGGGATCGTACTGCGCAAACTCGTACAACAAAGTTCAAACAGCGGACAAGTGAGGAAGACTATGGAAGACCACCAGAGGACTCCAGAAGACCAACGAAGACCTTCAACACGCATGCATAAAGGACATTTACATATGCTAATGACTTCTCGGAAAATCAATGAATATGTATATTATTTCTCAGAAATTTTATGAATATGTATGTAAGGCAGGTATTTAACCTATACAATTAGTCCCAGCCAGAAAGCACATTTGGAGGAGCGATCCTCCGTTCTTCCAGCGCTGCAATAAAGAATACTTAACTCCATCACTGAATGCTCATTTCGAGAAACAGAACACTCGAAACAAAATTACTGACCTGAAAAAAAGAAAGGGGGAAAAAAAAAAGCTGCATACAAGTGTGTCGTGGTTTCAGCCCAGCCGGTAACAAAGGACCACGCAGCCGCATATCATGTCTGAATAAATGTGAGTTTAGTAGGTAGATACACATTCAGAAATGCACAAGAACTGAAAGGAGTAATCTGTAACTGGTAGACTAAGAACGCTGCAATAGCATGCAATGTAAATCAACATGCACCTATAGGGAAGGGAAGGGAAGTACAGAAACATTCTTCTGGATTTAAAAAAAACCAAAATGCAGCAATGGTAGGAAAAGGTACTTGGAATGTGCCACTTTCAATCCACTGAAACGACGTCTGCAACAGCAGTAAGAACACTGGCAAACTACCTTCTCGGTTCCACAGGGCCTTGAAACCCATACGCATTGTCTGTTGCCAGTTGCCATTAGGAAACAAAGATATTAAATAGGGCAAATCAGAAATAACTTGAACCAATCCCTCCCACCCAGCTATAAACCAGGACCATATACAGCCCTTGCAGACTACACAAGATCCTGTCTCATTCCAGCCATATCATTAGCACAAGCTGTGCAAACCCATGCAAATCAACAGGTTTTCCAGGCGTAAAAGCAGACTCCAACAGCAGTTAAGCCACTTCTTACAACTGACAATGTCATACTTCCATCACTGATTATAGCACAAGAACAAAAGAGAATGGGTCTTTATTGTCCTTCATGAACTTGAGGGGCTGCAAGAAACCAGTGAAGTTACAAGCCTGGATTCTGTAATGTCGCTATCAGCATAATTTCCAGATCAAAGATCCGGCCTCCTGTTAAGATCATCAAACATAATTTTGAGTTTGGAGGACAGGCCATCACAACACTATGTTAGGTAGAGTATAAAACCTTATCATCAGATTCTCAGCTAGTTTAAGTCAATGTATTCTGTGTGTTCCGCTGAAGTCAACGAAACTAAACACACTATCATAGGAAAAAGATATTTCAGCACGCCTCAGACCTGGAAAACTATCTTGAAAAATGCCCGTAACTTTTAACACAAATTCTCTGCACTTCCCACGATCTCTCAACAGCGAGCAGTAGTAAGACCCTAACAGTTACTTGCAACCTATTTCTTGCATAGCATTCATTTTTATTTTAATTTTAAAAGGGGCAACTAATACATAAGATTTTTGCAGCTACTCACAAAAATCAATAAGCAAAGACATTTGTTCCAAGACTTAAATTTCTTGTATAATTTAAAAAACTAGCAAAACTCTGTAAAGTAAAATAGATACATTTACCTACTAATGTAGGAAACTACAGACAAACTTCAGGAAATGACCAAAGGTGCAGAGGATAGGCTAATGCCTATTAGCATTAGGTAGAAAAACAAGGTAGAAAAGGTAGAAATGCCTATTAGCATTAAGGTAGAAGAAGAAGAAGAAGAACAACAACAAAAAACCCCCAGAAGTTCTACAGAAAAATGAGTGAGCAGCCCACAGCACTGGCAGACAACAGATTTTTTTTATCCCCGCTTCCTCCACCCCTTCTTCTTACCCCCCCACCCCCGTTTTTTTTTAAAGGAAATAATTATTCTATTCTGAAACATATTGCCAGTGATGCAGTTGAAGCCAAAAGTTTAAATGAGTTCAGGAGAGAATTAACCGAATTCTAACACATGTGCCAACACAACTGCTATAAAAAGCATCTGCATCATGGTGAAATGCAAACAGCTACTCTGAGAACGACACATTATTATTCACTAAATTTGCCTTTTACCCTGTTGTATAGTTACTAATGTTGAAAAGAGTCACTGCTGTGCAAGAAACTAAAACTTACAGCGCTTTATGCTCGGAGAGAACTGTGGCCCATCAGCTCGTGGCTGTGAAGCCTTACAACTTAACACGTTGCAGTTGCACACCAGCAAGTTCTGAGGTGGACTGCCGACTGTATTCAATAGTCACAGCTTATGTAGGAGGATATGATAAACTTGACTTATTTGCCTTTAACCGATGCTCCAAATATTTTAAAGTCGTTCTTAAAGCAGGTTACTGGTTTGATTACCCTTCATACAAAATCCTCCTTCAAATGGAGGTTTCTCTTCTCTTCTTTTCAGATTTAAGGCATGAACAGAAACCACACCTGCATCATCACTGAAATCAGTGCCTATTTTTCAATAAACTTTAGCAGCAGCATCAGAATTCGTCCTCAAGTACCGTTCATAAAGCAAATGCTTCATTCTTCAAAACTTTTTTTAGCAAAGGTTAGTAATGCTGTACCACAGACTCTCACGCCCAGCCACACATGTTCTTCCCGAGACTGTTACGCAGCTTAGTATTTTAAAAATCGCCATCCTAACTGCGTACCTGATACTACTGGTTCTCCCCTTTTTAAAGTCTGATGTTAAGGAAAAGCTGCAAGTCCTACAAAACCAGGCAGACTTGCTTGTTCTTGCCAAAGAGAAAAAGGTTAAGCATTATTAAAAAATAAGACTATTGCCTACCTTTAAGTATCCATAAAGCTATCAACATGAACCGTATGGTGGCCTGTTAGCATCGCTATTTGAACACGGGCATGCAAAATGTCCTTCAGTTAAATTCCAAACTCTATGAAGTAATTGGTGGGCAATTCCCCAAGGATAAAACGTCTATCAAAAGCCAACAGTAAGCCAGAAATCTCTTTCCGTTTCATAGGGTAAAAAAAAATAAATACAGTGAATCCTGAAAAAAGAAATAGATATTAGACAGGGAACGCCTATATACTTATAGGGCAAGTAATAAAACATTTAGTGTTTTGATTTTATTTTTTTTTATGTCATCACAATAGTTAGACAAACATGGAAACATTTGCAACAGCAATACTTGGGTCACTTTAAAATCTTGGTAACACTGAAATACAGGGCAGCGAAAGCTAATGATGTGGGGAGGGGACTTTAGGTCTTATTATTTTCAGACACATTCACACACACACACACATATATCTATATACACACGCGCACTCCACAACTCCAAAGAGCTATCTTAACTATGTCTGCCAGTAAACGGAAATAGTAGGCAGAAAGGAACCATATCTATACTAAGACAGTTAGCTGTGTCGTAAAACTGAAGATCACTGCAACCAGTGCCATCTTAAAGAAGAAAAAACAACCACCACCAACAACAACCAAAAAACCTGAAAGGAACCATCACTGTGCACGTCATAAGCATGAAGTTATTTTAACCTGATGACTACTCTGCTCTATACTTTAAGCATCATGAAGTTTTTATGTATTTTTAAAGTCTAAGGTTATTATTTTAAATGGCCTACTTGTAGTGGCAGCCCAAGTAGCATCCTGGAGAACACCACAGTGCCCACAACTTCTACAGGTCAGTGCAGTCTGATCAAGCACTACATTTCTAGGGGAGGAAAACAAAAAACCACTACCGCTCATTTATTCAATTGAAAAGCTTATTACCTGTACCTTCCAAAGCAACAGGCTACAGGAACACTGAATGCAAAGTAAACCAGACCCATCTGGAATACTCTGACCTCTCAGCTCCAAGTTACACATCTTTCATTTCGTATTTTAAGGGATTAACAGCATTTGGATGCACAGAAACTGTCTTTACAGTGAAGTCTGCAGACCTCCGAGTCAAAAGTTAAAATGTCTTCCTAAATTATAACAGTATTAGCACTTCCTCTGAAAAGGAGTGAAAAAAACACAACCAGGGAAGGAGGAAGTGACACAACACCAAGGGTTTTTTTCCCAGAGATTACAAAATCCTGAGAGAACAAGATGCTTGTGCTATCAGAATAAAAATCCCCAAAGAAACAAAAGAGTTTACCTTTCCCTTGGAAAAGTTACTTTTGAGTCAAGATCTGCCCTTTTTCTCTCCCAAGCATGAAATCTCTCTTCAGCTTAAGACTCTCTTCTACTGCAGTAGAAATTTAGTGCACATGCTGGAACCTGGACAGAATCTTATTTAAAAAAACAAACAATACAAAAGTACTACAGTGGCTAGAAATCTTTTACATATTCTGATGAAAAGACTCAACTTATTTCTAGGAAATAAAGTGTTTGGGGCCAAAGCCAACAGATGATGTCCATGTAAGGTTAAATTTTTATTAATTTTTTTTTTTTTTTTTTTAAATTGATATATTGAAAAAAGCTGGAGAAGGAAGCAGGGACAGAAATGAAAAACCACTCAGGGAGTCAGTGGTATAGACTGTCAGCACGCAACCTAAATATTGTAATTGCAGATCACATAGTCAGAACAAGCCAGTCAAAAGTAGCACACTCCCTGGGAGAGGGGCAGGAGTCTCTTCCCCCTTGTCTTTCAAGCCAAGACCCAACTAGCAGAAGGCAGCTTTTCTGTCAGATAAAGCAAGGCAAAAGGATCATGTACAGCAACTTCCTTGCAGCCTCTTGCTCCTGAGCACCCTTCTTCACCTCTTTCTTTCTTTCTCTCTTTCTTCTGGTGATGGGAAGGCAAAGCATGTTCTGTTCCTGTGAGCCCATACTGCTTGTCCCTACAGTCACAGCAGGCACCTGTGATTCCTCTCCGAAGACATTTACGCATAGAAATCAGTTGAGTGGTGTGTTACGGAAGCATAAGCTGCAGTGGACGTGATTTTGAATCAGTTAATTTTGTGCCCACCATGACAAAATAAAACCAGCAATTTCTTACTTTATAGAAATTCTCCTAAAGTAGTAGTTGCCCCCAACAGCTGTCAAGTTTTTGTATCACAGGAGAACAAATGCAGCCAAAAGAACATCTTCTCTAAAAGGACCGCTCCGAACTACACAAGCAGGCAGGCACAGGCAGCTCCCGATTTAATAAAGCGTATGTACACAGCACCACTTAGTGGTGCAAGCGGAGTCACCGCTGACAGGAATGAGAAGCTTGAACACCAACCTTCCCGCCCCGGCTCCCTGGACGTGAACGATGTCTGGTCTGTCTGTCCTCACTCGCAAAATACCACTACAATGCCTTTACTACAAGAGAGTACATCTGCCAAGCAAAACAAGTCCAAGAGGGCTGAACCTCAAGGCCAGCAGAACCAACGGCTGCTGAGCATCAAACAGATGCATCCACTCTGAAGAGCTTTCAGAATTCTGCAGCACTCTACCACACGGTTTCTGGCGACACAGCCTGAAGCAGGGTTTAAACAAATGATCCAGCTTAGTATCTGCCTGTAGTGCAAAGAATAGCAATCTCTTGGCCCACGATTTGGGTTTTATATAGACTTGGGCCATAAACAAATGCAACAGATGTAGAAAAACTGAAGACCGACAGCAACTGGAACGTAACTACTCTTTTTCCACTCCATCAACCCGTTGGAAAACTAACTCACTCGTGCACTTACGTAACTGAGCACAAAGAGAACAAAAA
Source organism: Astur gentilis (assembly GCF_929443795.1). NCBI lineage: Eukaryota > Metazoa > Chordata > Aves > Accipitriformes > Accipitridae > Astur > Astur gentilis. Next base: position 243,638 of record NW_026061068.1, read on the forward strand.
GAAAGGCTTTTATTCAGAACAAATTAGTGTGTCTTTACAGGAAAGTAACGGTTTCAACTTACAAAACCAGCATCATCATTAGTGATGCACCTTTCCTGAATAAGGGATAAAAGAAGAGGATAACCATTGCTTTTACTGATACGTTCTTAATAATTAGCTGAGCACTTCTAAAGAGGAAGAACTTTGCTGCTTTCAGGACCGAAGTAAGAAAAAGTCTAAAGCATAGTCTTCCTGACGTGGGAAGACGTGTCCGCAAGAGAGGCACAAGATCCGATACAGAAACGTATCTACGTCTCGCTGAAAATTTGCACTCTAAGCATCACCAGCTTCTGCTTCCAGGGCAGTATACCACCAGCTTAACCGGAGGGTAGTAATTTTACCCCACACAAGAAGTCAGAACATGCACTATCCTTTAAGGAGGCAGAACAATAACCAAAGCAGAAAGAGGCTTAGAAATTAAGGCAAGATGGCACTTGCTCAGACACACAGTGAGGAGGTGCAAGCTGGGTAAGACAGCAAAATGGAGATTGTTCCTCGTTCACACAGAGCTCATTTCGACTCGAGTTGGTCATCCTCTCCTCTTCCCACAAAATTAGGAATGCTTTTACGTAGGAAGTCCTGACTTTGTAGCCATCTATGCCGACAAACAACAAACTATTCTAGGTCTGCTCTTGTGGTATTTAGGAAGTCGCAGAATTCAGCTTAGGGATGCATAATCACAGTATTTAATTACTGTTGCAGTACTGACCTACCTACACCAGCAGAGAATAAACTAAAAATCATAGTGCTTCTGATTTGGTATAAGCCAACAGACCTCCAGATTTTTTTCAGAGCACGTAAAGGTACAGCTCTCTGGGCATCACATGGTAATCATAACTGCCAAATGACTTGACAAGCTTGTAAACATCCAAACTGCTGCAAACACATCTATACATACAATAATGGATAAAACGTAGATGCATTCCACCTACACGCTTATGCAGGCAAACACTCGTGAGTTAAAAGCCACTGTATGAACCAGCTTACGGAGCGCTTAACAAAGCCAGTGATTCCCTGGCACACCTGAAGACCAGAAAAACATTCACCAAATAAAGTTAGGGACATGCTCTTTTTTTTTTTTTTTTTTTTTAAACTGTAACGTGTACTAAGACAGCAAGGTCACTTTTCCAGCATCATTCATACACACATATGCCCCAGAAGCTACCTGAAATTACCTTGTGTAATGGAATTGTCTGGAAAGCTCAGCTTAAAGTAGCTGAGCTCAGTGACTGATTGATTTACAGGTACAGAAAATAAATGCATGCAGCATTTTAACAATGCTGACTTACCAGTGTTATGTTATTTCCATTTAGCAAAATCTGGTCTAGCTTTGTGATTCTTCTGCCCTCAGACGGAGTCTCACTGAAGCAGCGTTAAAAACAAATAAGTAAGCACACATAACCAGGGACAACAGTTCCAGTTTTGATTACAGAATAAATCTCTACATTAAGATGGCAGTTGTTGGAACTAAGAAATGAATTGGCCACGCTGCAGCCTGATCTTGACAAATTGACCGCCTGGATAAAGCAAGCTATCTGGCAACTAAAAAGATCCATTGTACTTTTCTGCTCAGTACACCTAAAGATACAGATTTCACCCTCGAAATCTCGGCAATTTCTTGAATACCACCAACACTCAGAACAGGTTTCAAATAGCAACGTGGCAGGACAAAGTAATAAATGCTTATCCTTAAGTCTGCTAACTCTCTAAGCCTTTGCCTAGACCTTAAGGAAATGTAAAAACAAACAAACTACTGGAAAGTTCAACACACAATCCACGCAAAGTTAAGGCTATCAAGTAGGAACCGGATTACAAGTATAAGTCATGCAACAGCTACTCTATGACATGGATGTCCTGAACAGATCCTCCTCTACAGTTTAAGTCCAAGGTACAAACCATTCAGCTAGCAAGTATTCCAAAAATATAAAACCTCTTTGCTTACAGAGCTTACACAGTATTTTTCCCCAGGAAACCAAATGTTCAAGAGGAACAGGAGGCAGAAACAACATTTACAATTCTGTAACGTCTTCTAGCACCGTATCTGAAAATCCAGTTTCAAGGAAAATAAGGCCCCGAATTTAAAAATAAAACTATTTCCAGTTATTTCCATGTCACACTGAGCTGTGATTTTACCTGTAAAACAAAAAAATCAGAACAAGACAACTGATCCATACAAAAAAGGCTCTCCTATCCGGCTCTCTTTCAAATGCTGGCATTTTCTGTGACTTGGATTTTGCCTGTTATTATGAGATCATTACATCACCTATCACACAAGTGTAGCTTTGTTGTCTTTGAAAGAAAAGCTGCTAGACAATATACAACACAAAGTTAGACAAGCGAGGGCAGTACACAGGGATTTCACAGGCACTCTGGAATTGGGCACCTGACTTGAATTCCTGGCTTTGAAAACCTCTCTCCAAATGACTTACCGTCTTTCACTAAGATCCAGCAGCAGTTCTCTCCTGTGCCTCATGCTCTTCTGTAGCCAGCCAAAGCCCACGGAGCTGCACTGTAAGCTTGAAGGCCAGTGTGCCAGCTGCGTGTCCTATTTCTGTCACCTAGTTCTTATGTACCGTTTCTTGCTAATCAAAAGGCCCAGTGAATCCTCCTCACACATCACACTTGAGGTAGTACATCCAAGCATTATTTCTGCCGCGCTACATTTGCACGGATTAGCTGCTGAACCCTCCAGATGATGTACTGCTTTTCAAGAAGGGTGTAGTATAACTGGTGAGGGTCTACAGTAAGTCCAAGAGGGTGCTCAACGATGTACAGGAGTCTGACTTCAAAGCATAAATTGAAAAACAGCCTCTTAACCTAGAAAGGGCAATACTGAAGAGAAAGAACAATGTTTAAACTCTAAAAGGTAGCTATAAGGAAGAAATTTTGTGTGCATCCACTGCACACAGTTACACGGAATCATGGGGCTTAAATTACAACCTGAAAAACTTAGGGTATGTGGCAGTCTTTGCAACAGTAGTAATAATTACAGGAAATGTTTAAGAATAAATTAGGCAAGCGTTTGTCAAGAATGGTACAGAAAGTTGATCATTCACCTCTAGAATGAGAGCAACACTAGACTATCTTCAAAGGTTCTTCTTTCCCCACTGCTGTCCCTCTCCGTATTTCTACCCTCAAACACAAGCATCATCCCCAGCTCTGCACTTACAATTCTATCTGCATATGCACATGTCTAGAGATGCACATTTATTTCTTCGTTACACACAGCTGAAGGAGACTACTCAGAGGTAAGCCAATTTACATAAACAGCTTTTGAAAGTTAAACACCTCAGCTTCTTGCAAAACGTCAGCCCAACAGAACACCGTCAGCCCAACAGAACACCGGGAGCGGTATGTAAATCCTTATGCCAAAACTGCATTCTCTTAAATCTTATGAAAACCATCTCTAATATAAAGCCTGACTTGTCCATTTTCTGACACTCCCCTTCTCTGTCATCAAGGTACTTATTAAGACAGTAAAACAACTGACGGGGTAAACACCATAACTAGCACAATAGCTGACTTCCGTAGCAGTTGCATATCAGGTCTGAATAAATGTGAGTTTAGTAGGTAGATACACATTCAGAAATGCACAAGAACTGAAAGGAGTAATCTGTAACTGGTAGACTAAGAACACTGCAATAGCATGCAATGTAAATCAACATGCACCTATAGGGAAGGGAAGTACAGAAACATTCTTCTGGATTGAAAAAAAAAAATATATACGCAGCAATGGTAGGAAAGGGTACTTGGAACGTGCCACTTTCAGTCCACTGAAACAATGTCTGCAACAGCAGTAAGAACACTGGCAAACTACCTTCTCTGTTCCACAGGGCCTTGAAACCCATACGCATTGTCTGTTGCCAGTTGCTGTTAGGAAACAAAGGCGCTGTGATAAGTAGAAGCGTGTAGAACACCGAAAATGAAACTTTTGAGTATGTCACATGCAAGATCCTCATTCTCCGTGCAGTCTACAAGGTTACACAATTGTAAAATACTTTGTAAGAATGAGAATCCTGACGTTTGCCTTGGATTAAAAAAGTTTTTAAATTCCGCTTTGTTTTGAGGTTTTTTTCCCCCAAGGGCTTAAAAATAAAAGCATCTTGGTAAAGTGATTTTCACACACTGCACAGACACAAGCAGTGTTTCTCCCACTGCGAGAGGAGTATAAAAATACTCTTATCTAATATGTTAGACAAGAGTGACCGAGGTCACAGGAGAATCTGTACTTTCCCACTGATTACAAGGAACGGGCCAGCTGCTTTGTGCCTCCTATGCAGCTGGAGCATGCAGGTGCCTGGTAACTTGTTCCGACCTATTGCATCTTAATCACATATACATGGAGGAATACCAAGCTGACCGCTTAGGTTTATCAGCCAAAACAGTTTACAGCAACGCAATAGTTTACAGCAATTCAGGAAGTTTAACACTGAATTTAGGTATGTGCTTATATGGTTTGATGAACAGAGCTTCTATAAATGAAAGGGAAACAACAGAAGTTATTTATATGTGATTTCAGAACATACAAAAGGTATAGTCTACAAACCAAGTATCAAGTACTAGCAATATTTACCTGTTCAAAGGGCATCATGTAATGTCTCAGACTCAACAAGCATAAACTGACAGACTGTTATGATTTGAAAATTTTAAAAAAGTTCTAACAGTGTGCCCAAAACGGAGGTGTTTCAGTGTTCAGGCTAGACTCCTTGTCTCCAGTAAATACACATCTTAATTCTAACACAGGATAAAAACCGATTTATAAATGTCCTCTTGTAAAAATGAAACCGTTCCAATCACCCTGTCCACTCCTATTTAAGATATTAAATAGGGCAAATCAGAAGTAACTTGAACCAATCCCTCCCACCCAGCTATAAACCAGGACCATATACAGCCCTTGCAGACTACACAAGACCCTGTCTCATTCCAGCCATATCATTAGCACAAGCTGTGCAAACCCATGCAAATCAACAGGTTTTCCAGGCGTAAAAGCAGACTCCAACAGCAGTTAAGCCACTTCTTACAACTGACAATGTCATACTTCCATCACTGATTATAGCACAAGAACAAAAGAGAATGGGTCTTTATTGTCCTTCATGAACTTGAGGGGCTGCAAGAAACCAGTGAAGTTACAAGCCTGGATTCTGTAATGTCGCTATCAGCATAATTTCCAGATCAAAGATCCGGCCTCCTGTTACGATCATCAAACATAATTTTGAGTTCAGGGGACAGGTCATCACAACACTATGTTAGGTAGAGTATAAAACCTTATCATCAGATTCTCAGCTAGTTTAAGTCAATGTATTCTGTGTGTTCTGCTGAAGTCAACGAAACTAAACACACTATCATAGGAAAAAGATATTTCAGCACGCCTCAGACCTGGAAAACTATCTTGAAAAATGCCCATAACTTTTAACACAAATTCTCTGCACTTCCCACGATCTCTCAACAGCGAGCAGTAGTAAGACCCTAACAGTTACTTGCAACCTATTTCTTGCATAGCATTCATTTTTATTTTAATTTTAAAAGGGGCAACTAATACATAAGATTTTTGCAGCTACTCACAAAAATCAATAAGCAAAGACATTTGTTCCAAGATTTAAATTACTTGTACAATTTAAAAAAACTATCAAAGCTCTGTAAAGTAAAATAGATACATTTACCTACTCATGTAGGAAACTACAGACAAACTTCAGGAAATGACCAAAGGTGCAGAGGATAGGCTAATAGGCTAAGGTAGAAAAACAACAACAAAAAAAGAAAACCCAGGAGTTCTACAGAAAAATGAGTGAGCAGCCCACAGCACTGGCAGACAACAGATTTTTTTATACCCACTTCCTCCACCCCTTCTTCCTATTCCCTCCCCCCCCCCCCCCTTTTTTTTTATAAGGGAAATAATTATTCTATTGTGAAACATATTGTCAGTGATGCAGTTGAAGCCAAAAGTTTACATGAGTTCAGGAGATTATTAACCGAATTATAAGACATGTGCCAACACAACTGCTATAAAAAGCATCTGCATCACGGTGAAATGCAAACAGCTACTCTGATAACGACACATTATTATTCACTAAATTTGCCTTTGCCTTTTACCCTGTTGTATAGTTACTAATGTTGAAAAGAGTCACTGCTGTACAAGAAACTAAAACTTACAGCGCTTTATGCTCGGAGAGAACTGTGGCCCATCAGCTCGTGGCTGTGAAGCCTTACAACTTAACACGTTGCAGTTGCACACCAACAAGTTCTGAGGTGGACTGCTGACTGTATTCAATAGTCACAGCTTAGGTAGGAGGATATGATAAACCTTACTTATTTGCCTTTAACCGATGCTCCAAATATGTTAAAGTCGTTCTTAAAGCAGGTTACTGGTTTGATTACCCTTCATACAAAATCCTCCTTCAAATGGAGGTTTCTCTTCTCTTCTTTTCAGATTTAAGGCATGAACAGAAACCACATCTGCATCATCACTGAAATCAGTGCCTATTTTTCAATAAACTTTAGCAGCATCAGAATTCGTCCTCAAGTACCGTTCATAAAGCAAATGCTTCATTCTTCAAAACTTTTTTCAGCAAAGGTTAGTAATGCTGTACCACAGACTCTCACGCCCAGTCACACATGTTCTTCCCGAGACTGTTACGCAGCTTAGTATTTTAAAAATTACCATCCTAACTGCATACCTGATACTACTGGTTCTCCCCTTTTTAAAGTCTGATGTTAAGGAAAAGCTGCAAGTCCTACAAAACCAGGCAGACTTGCTTGTTCTTGCCAAAGAGAAAAAGGTTAAGCATTATTAAAAAATAAGACTATTGCCTACCTTTAAGTATCCATAAAGCTATCAACATGAACCGTATGGTGGCCTGTTAGTATCGCTATTTGAACACGGGCATGCAAAATGTCCTTCAGTTAAATTCCAAACTCTATGAAGTAATTGGTGGGCAATTCCCCAAGGATACAACGTCTATCAAAAGCCAACAGTAAGCCAGAAATCTCTTTCCGTTTCATAGGGTAAAAAAAAAAATAAATACAGTGAATCCTGAAAAAAGAAATCGATATTAGACAGGGAACACCTATATAGTTATAGGGCAAGTAATAAAACATTTAGTGTTTTGATTTTTTTCTTTTTATTTATGTCATCACAATAGTTAGACAAACATGGAAACATTTGCAACAGCAATACTTGGGTCACTTTAAAATCTTGGTAACACTGAAATACAGGTCAGCAAAAACTAATGATGTGGGGAGGGGACTTTACGTCTTCTTATTTTCATACACATTCACACACACACACACACATATATCTATATACACACGCGCACTCCACAACTCCAAAGAGCTATCTTAACTATGTCTGCCAGTAAACGGAAATAGTAGGCAGAAAGGAACCATATCCATACTAAGACAGTTAGCTGTGTCGTAAAACTGAAGATCACTGCAACCAGTGCCATCTTAAAGAAGAAGAAAAAAAAAAAAAAAAACCAACACCAAAAAACCTGAAAGGAACCATCGCTGTGCACGTCATAAGCATGAAGTTATTTTAACCTGGTGACTACTCTGCTCTATACTTTAAGCATCGTGAAGTTTTTATGTGTTTTTAAAGTCTAAGGTTATTATTTTAAATGGCCTACTTGTAGTGGCAGCCCAAGTAGCATTCTGGAGAACACCACAGTGCCCACAACTTCTACAGGTCAGTGCAGTCTGATCAAGCACTACATTTCTAGGGGAGGAAAACAAAAAACCACTACTGCTCATTTATTCAATTGAAAAGCTTATTACCTGCACCTTCCAAAGCAACAGGCTACAGGAACACTGAATGCAAAGTAAACCAGACCCATCTGGAATAATCTGACATCTCAGCTCCAAGTTACACATCTTTCATTTCGTATTTGAAGGGATTAACAGCATTTGGATGCACAGAAACTGTCTTTACAGTGATGTCTGCAGACCTCCGAGTCACAAGTTAAAAATGTCTTCCTAAATTATAACAGTATTAGCACTTCCTCTGAAAGGAGTGAAAAAAACACAACCAGGGAAGGAGGAAAGTGACACAACACCAAGGGTTTTTTTCCCAGAGATTACAAAATCCTGAGAGAACAAGATGCTTGTGCTATCAGAATAAAAATCCCCAAAGAAACAAAAGAGTTTACCTTTCCCTTGGAAAAGTTACTTTTGAGTCAAGATCTGCTCTTTTTCTCTCCCAAGCATGAAATCTCTCTTCAGCTTAAGACTCTCTTCTACTGCAGTAGAAATTTAGTGCACATGCTGGAACCTGGACAGAATCTTATTTAAAAAAACAAACAATACAATAGTACTACAGTGGCTAGAAATCTTTTACGTATTCTGATGAAAAGACTCAACTTATTTCTAGGAAATAAAGTGTTTGGGGCCAAAGCCAACACATGATGTTCATGTAAGGTTAAATTTTTATTATTTTTTTTCTTTTTTTAAATTGATATATTGAAAAAAGCTGGAGAAGGAAGCAGGGACAGAAATGAAAAACCATTCAGGGAGTCAGTGGTATAGACTGTCAGCACGCAACCTAAATATTGTAATTGCAGATCACATAGTCAGAACAAGCCAGTCAAAAGTAGCACACTCCCTGGGAGAGGGGCAGGAGTCTCTTCCCCCTTGTCTTTCAAGCCAAGACCCAACTAGCAGAAGGCAGCTTTTCTGTCAGATAAAGCAAGGCAAAAGGATCATGTACAGCAACTTCCTTGCAGCCTCTTGCTCCTGAGCACCCTTCTTCACCTCTTTTCTTTCTTTCTCTCTTTCTTCTGGTGATGGGAAGGCAAAGCATGTTCTGTTCCTGTGAGCCCATACTGCTTGTCCCTACAGTCACAGCAGGCACCTGTGATTCCTCTCCGAAGACATTTACGCATAGAAATCAGTTGAGTGGTGTGTTACGGAAGCATAAGCTGCAGTGGACGTGATTTTGAATCAGTTATTGTTTTGCCCATCATGACAAAATAAAACCAGCAATTTCTTACTTTATAGAAATTCTCCTAAAGTAGTAGTTGCCCCCAACAGCTGTCAAGTTTTTGTATCACAGGAGAACAAATGCAGCCAAAAGAACATCTTCTCTAAAATGACCACTCCGAACTGCACAAGCAGGCAGGCACAGGCAGCTCCCGATTTAATTAAGCGTATGTACACAGCACCACTTAGTGGTGCAAGCGGAGTCACCGCTGATAGGAATGAGAAGCTTGAACACCAACCTTCCCTCCCCGGCCCCCTGGACACTGCAGCCTGATCTTGACAAATTGACCGCCTGGATAAAGCAAGCTATCTGGCAACTAAAAAGATCCATTGTACTTTTCTGCTCAGTACACCTAAAGATACAGATTCACTCTCTAAATCTCGGCCAATTTCTTGAATACCACCAACACTCAGAACGGGTTTCAAATGGCAACGTGGCAGGACAAAGTAATAAATACTTATCCTTAAGTCTGCTAACTTTCTAAACCTTTGCCTAGACCTTAAGGAAATGTAAAAACAAACAAACTACTGCAAAGTTCAACACGCAATCCACGCAAAGTTAAGGCTATCAAGTAGGAACCTGATTACGAGTATAAATCATGCAATAGCTACTCTATGACATGGATGTCCTGAACAGATCATCCTCTACAGTGTAAGTCCAAGGTACAAACCCATCAGCACCTCCTTCCCTCTCTGTATCGCTGTGGTTACCTGCTCTGTGCCCAGAGCCAAAAAGAATCCCGACGTTGGAGTTACTGTTCCTTTTATGCCCAGCCCCATACTTCTTTCCCGACGGAGAGGTGACGCACCTGATTTGAGGTGGAGTGCAGACAACCTTCTCATCTAGTGCTGGGCAGTTTATTTGTCCCACAAACAAACCCCAGGAAAGAGAATGCACAGTTGGACGGGTGCACTTGAGATTTTGACCACGCGGTAGCACCGTTAACTGCTGAAAGAGCAGGACTCTCTGCCGCTCCGTGTCCATGTCACGACTGCCCTCACGTCCCCAGTCTGCACCCAGCTCCTCCAGGGTGTGCAGAGGGGCTTCCAGCCCTGGCTCAGCAGGCATCCACATAAGATCCCCCAGCCAAGAGGGGGGTGTATGCTCACCTGCCACATCGATACCGTGGGTACATTAAAAGCCACCCCCCAACCCTTTCCCCAGGAGTGATTGGGGGAGGCTTTTCAGTCATCTGGCTGTAAACCCCCTCCCCCTCAGGGAGACCAACATCCAGGCATGCCTTGCTCTAACTCCCCAAATCCACTGCCCTCCGAGGAATAAAAGGCGTCTGGGCCACTCCCCCGGCTCTAATCTGCAGATATGCCTGGCTTCCCAGAAGTAGGCTGAGAAAGCCAGCATTAAGGCACTCCTTCCCACGCCCAGATCCACAAAATCCTCAGAGAAAAGAAGAAAAATAGCCACTTCACTGCAGCATGAAGTAAATAAACTTGGGGGACACAGGAGGCCAGTTCTCCTGGGGTCAATGGAAAGGAGGGCTAGATGCAACGTATCTGAGGATTTTCCATGTGCACAGCTGAAACAGCCATGCCTCAAGCAGGGATGCGTCCCATTTATGGCAGTTCCTCCCCACTTCTCATCCCCAAAAGACAAACTCGGGCCTCTGCCTTCTCCGTGTGTAGCTCCCCACTCCCTTCAGCATGGAGCTGCGAGGCTCGGGGTTTGTGGAGAACCACAGGTGGGAAACCGAGGCTACTAATGGTGACCACAGAGAACAGACCAGCTCGGAGGGGGCGAGGAGGGCTGATGCACAATTTCTACGTTTGAATTTGTTGGGAACTTGGTGGGAGTCACAAGCTTGCAAGGCACAACCCCAGCTATCCAGGACATGGGCTTCCCAAGATCACAAACCTCCGGGGACGGGGACGGCGCCTGCGCCGGCGAGCGAACGCCGGGCTGCCCCAACGCGAAGCACGGCGCATGCGCCCGGGAGGCGCGTCCGCACGGCTGGTCGGGGAGCGGGCGCAGCGGGAAGCCCGCGGAAAACCACGCGAAACCGGCAACGCTCCCGAGTCTGACCTGGTCGGACTCCGGGGGCCGCGAGGACTACGCCGCGCCCGAGAGCCACGCTGCTGCCCGGCCGCCGAGTCCGCGAAAACTACAGCTCCCGGCATGCCCCGGGAGGCAGCCTGCCCTGCTGCCTGACGCCGAGGGGACGCCGCTTCCGTTCCCCCCCACCTCCCCACGCCGGCGCAGCGGCAGTTCCCGCCGAGCCCCCAGCGCCGCTCCGGGTAGCTCCGGCACGGCGCGGCCCCGCTGCCGCTCCGTGCGTGCAACACGGACCCCGCCGTCCTCCTCGGGGCTTTCCCCGGGACCCGCCGGCCGACTACGCAGCCCCGCCACGGGGCCCGGTGAGCCCCCACCCCCGCGCGCCCGTTCTCTCAGCCGCCCTGTCAGCGCCCCCCACCCCACCCCCGCGCGCCCGTTCTCTCAGCCGCCCTGTCAGCGCCCCCCCCACCCCCGCGCGCCCGTTCTCTCAGCCGCCCTGTCAGCGCCCCCCCCACCCCCGCGCGCCCGTTCTCTCAGCCGCCCTGTCAGCGCCCCGCCCCCCACCCCCGCGCGCACGTTCTCTCAGCCGCCCTGTGAGCCCCCAGGGCTCCCCCTCGGCCTCGGCACCCCCACCTCCCCCAGGGCACCCCCACCTCCCCCGGGCCACCCCCGCCTCCGACGTTCGCGCTCCGAGGGGCGCCCGGCCCCGCTCACCTTCTCCCTCGGGGCAGCCGCAGCCCGGTCACTGCTCAGCTCCGCTCCTGCCTGGGCTCCCGGCGGCCCCTCCCCCGGCAGCCCCTCCCCTTGCCAGGGAGGGGGCGTCGCCATCAGCCTCTCACTGCCCGCACCTGCGGCTCCTCCAGCCCCGGCCCGCAGCTGTGGTACCGAAACCCGCAACCAAACCCCTCACCACCAAGGTGAAGTGAAGCAGCAGGCACTGCCTTGACTGAGTGACAGATGTCAAGAGTCATCTGATGTGGAAGAGGTGTTAACTGGGGTCAAAATACAGATTTTAATACCCATCTTATTTTAGTTCTAAGACTTGGCGATTGCCAGGTATCATCTTTTCAATTTCCCCAGGTCCACCCGCGAGCGAGGCCACAAGGGAGATTTCTTCCAGAGAGAGGATAGAGTTATTAAGTCTCAAGACCACGATTTGCTTTTCTCCTTCATGAAGAGGTGAGTGGGTCATATAGCATCACTAGTCACCCAAGCAGTTAAGCCTGAACTTTTCACCTGTCCTTTAATGCCGTCAACTCCAAGCTAAATTTTTCCCGTTATTAAGAGGGGACCAAAGATCATGTGAAGTATTATTATCCTTTCTACAAATACACCCCCATCTTAGAGCTTTAGCTACTAGAGAAGGTCTTGGGAGTTTGGGGTCAGAGGAGCTAGCTGCAAGTACAAACTTTCATACAGCTCTGTTTAGGATGTGTGATGTTTCTCTGGTTGTCTAAACCGGTCTAAATTTCCACAGATGGTCCCGACTCTGGGTGGCTCTAACAAGGATCCTGGAACTCCAGTAAGTTCTAAACATCGTTTTATATTTTAAACATGATCCCAAGTTCCTTTTTGCACTTGTCTCTACGGTTTTGGCAGCTGACAGCCCCGAGGGGTGCTTGTACAAGTTTCTCCCGAAGGGCGAGTAAATTAATTCTTTTGTCCGTGAGGTGGATGGTTTGGTAACGTTATAATTCACAACGCTATAATTCCTTCTTTCAAATTTAAAAAAAATAATTGCCTTTTAAATCCATCCAATTTAATCTGCTAAAATGATTCTCGTTGTTCTACCTCTTTTCTCAAGTTTTGGTTAAATTCAATGTCAGTATTCTCCACGGAACTAGATTTTCATCTGACTTTGGAATCGGAAAGGCAGGCTGTTACCGAGGTTAAATTCTGTGTCTTTACAAAACTTTGAATCAGTTACAAAACTAGATTATTTTTTTTAATTCAAATTACAAAACCGGTTAATATCAAGATGAATAGTTCAAACAATAATTGTTCCATTTTGTTTATCTCATGTTTAGAACCCCTCAAAAAAAACACATACACCCTCTAAACACACAAAAAGATTATTGCCCTCGACAATATTCCTAATAGCAACCCCAACATTATAAACTTTACACAACTGTTTTCCCAAATAGATAACGTGAAACTTACTTATAGATTTTCCGTTTTAAAGGGACAGTTTCTTTAGACTTCCAGTTTCTTGTTGGGTGCTTTCTTTATTCTCGAATAATGAAGCCAAGGTTCTTCTCCCAGACCTTTACTGCTACAAGTGTTGTTAAAATGACTCGATACGGTCCTTTCCACTTCTCGGTGATTTTATATATATTCAGTCTCCTGGTCGGAAGGGATGCGCTGCTACGTCCAGTTCTAAGGGTCCAGCTGTGGAGACATACTGACAAAGTTCTTGAAAAGAATTGCTTAAAGAAATCATAACACCTTTTAAAAACATATCTCCAAAGGCACTCAAGATACTCAGAACACAGGACTCTTGATATGGTCTTTCATACAACATTTCTTAAAGACTTGGCTTTTCTTTCTCTTCTGGCTATACTCCGATTCTTAATAGAGCCACGGGTAACGCTTTAACCCATGTGAGGAGTGAGGTTTCCTGACAAATTTTACTCGACAGTTGCTTAAGGATATAGTTCATTCTCTCTCTCTCTCTCTCTGCCCACACACTTGCTTGTGGTCTATGTGGGGTGTGATAGTCTCAATCCATAGATAATACTTGGCTCAACTTGTCTCATAATCTTTGCTATAAAATGAGGGCCATTGTCAGATGACATTCTTACAGGCACCCCATATTTTGGTATTATCTCTTTGAGCAAGACTTTGACTACTTCCCTTGCTTTGTTGGTGCGACAAGGGAAAGCCTTGGGCCACCCAGTAAAGATATCAACTAAAACTAGGACATATCCTTATTTTCAAGGCAATTCTATAAAATCAATTTGCTAATATTCTTCTAAAAAATTTCCTTATTTAATAATCCCAAAGATGATCTTATTACTGGTTCGGGGATAATTTTACATATACATTTCACATCCACTTATAATTGTTTAAACAATCTTTGTCATATTTCGCTTTCTGTTTCCCAGTATACTCTGTGATGTTCAATGGGGCATTTTCTCTTATTATTGTGGGTGGGACTATTATTCGACCTGTCGGTGTTACAGCCTATCCTGTTTCATTTTGTTAGCCTGCAATCTAATAATTAATTCTTCATCTTTTTCATTATAATTTGGAGTTTCTTTAGGCAATTTTATACCTTTCTCTGGAACTAGTGCTAGGATGCCTTTTTCTGCAGCCTCTTCAGCAGCTTTATCAGCCAGTCGGTTACCTGCGTTAGGACCGGTCTTACCTAACGGATGTGCTTTACAGTGCATCATCGTGACTGCTGTTGGTTTTTGAATGCTTTCTAACAATTTCAGTATTTGTTCTGCGTGCTGAACGGCGGTTCCTGGTGCAGATAACAGTCCTCTTTCTCCCCGTATCGCTCCATGCGCACGTACCACTCCAAAAGCATACTTTGAGTCTGTCCAAGTGTTGACTCGCTTTCCTTGACTTAGTTCCAGAGCTCGAGTAAGAGCTATCAATTCAGCCTTTTGGGCAGAGATCATCGAAGGCAAAGTTGGCAACGCAAGTACCTCCTCAGTAGTTATTGTCTATCTCGATAAAACGTTTTCCTTCACAGATGGAACCGCTTCCGTCGGCATATAGTTCCCAATCTGTTTCTTCTAGTGGCACATCTCAGAGATCCAGTCAGCTGGAGTAAACTCTTTCGATTGCCTGCAAGCAGTCACGTTCCAGTTCTCCTTTAACTCGGTCAGTTGTTGAAAACGCAACAGGGTTAACGGCGGTAGTAGTTTTTAGGTAAACATCATCTTGTTCCAGCAACAACACCACTTGGTATTTCAGCATTCTGCTAGGGGATAACCAGTGCCCCCCTTTCCGTTTTAGCACAACAGTTATCATATGGGAAACGTACAGTAATCCTTTCTCCTCAGGCGAACTTACGAGCTTCCTGGATCAGTAGCACAGTTGCAGCGACGGCTCTCGGACGACTAGAGCATCCCAGACTCACGTTATCCAATCGCTTCGAGAAGTAGGCCACAGCTCGCCCACTTGGCCCTAAATATTGGGCCAGGATACCCAGAGCTCTACCTCTTCTTTCACGAGCAGAAAGTTCAAGTGTCTCTTGTGAGATCTGGCAGACGCTAGGGCTGGCACCCCTATTACAGCCTGTTTCAATTCTTGGAAGGTAGCTTTCTCGGCATCGGTCCAATCCGTCGTTTGAGGTTTTGAGCTGCTCCTATAAAGGTCAGGCCAGCAAGCCACAATTTATAATCTACAGGTGACACCACTCGACCATTCCCGGAAATGCTTGTCATTCATTTTTTTAGTCTTAGGTTCAGGGAGACGACACATTGCCTCTTTTCTCTCAGTTCCCAATTGTCTCTGTCCTTTTAGGATTTTAAAACTCAAATTTAAGTTTCTTCTTTCTGGGTTATTTGGGTTTTTTTCTTTTGACACTCGATATCTACTGATTCCCAAAAAGTTCAAAAAGTTAAGAGTTAACTTTGTGCATTGTTCTTCCGTCTCAGCTACCATTAACAGATCGTCCATATATTTCAGCAAGATTTCTTGATTATTTTCTTTCTTCCAAATCTCTAATTCTCGTGCCAATTGATTTCCAAAAATGGTAAGACTATTCTTAAAGCCTTGAGGGAAGACTGTCCACGTATATCGTGTTTTTCTCCCAGTCTCAGGATTTTCCCATTCCAAAGCAAAAACCTCTTGACTATTGGGATCCAAGGGAATATAGAAAAAGGCATCTTTTCGGTCCAACACTGTGAACCATTCTCATTTCTCCGTTAGGGTTGTTAACAAAGTATAAGGATTTGCTACGACCGGATGAATACCTTGTACTATTTGATTTATTGCTCTGAGGAGGTCTTGAACTAATCTATCATCTTTTTCATCAGCCTTTTAAAAGGCAAGATCGGGGTGTTATATCTGGATTCACATTCTATTAACAATTTGTATCTTAAAAATTTTTGTATTACCATTACTAACTCTTTCCGACTTTCCGGTTTTAGGGGGTATTGTTTCATTCTTACCGGATTCGATCCTGGCTTTAAATCAACTCTCACAGGTTCTGCTTTTTGGATTTACCGGGAACTTCCCAGTCCAGACGACTGGAATGACAGCATTACACTTGGACCGGTATAATCTTCTGCTTTCGGTAAACATCCTGTTAACAACAAAGCCGCTGCTTCGATACGTTTAGTTTCTGGAATTAAAATTTTAAGCTCTCCATTTTTAAATTTAATTTCTGCCTCTAAGTTCTCAAATAGACCTCTCCTTAACAGGAGTTTAGGAGAATTTGGCACATACAAAAACTGCCGAGTGACCCATTGCTTTCCTAATTTCATTGTTAAAGATTTAAAGAAGGGTCTAGTTTCTCGTTCGCTTGTTGCACCAACACCACCAATTTCTTCAAAACTTAACTCTCCCTCTGAGGTATTTAAAACTGAAAAGGTGACTCTAGTGTCAACTCAAATTCAATTTTCTGTTCTCCCAGTTTAGCTGTAACCAGAGGTTCTGCTGGGAGACTCCCCTCCGGTCCCCGTCCGATACGTTCACTTAAAAAGAACAAATCTACATATGGCACTTTATTCCATTTACTCTCTCTCCTACAAAACAACAGTAATTGCAATATAGTATTGTAACTCAAAGTTCTGTTTGTTTACCATTTTTCCTGCAGTTCACCCCAACGTGCCAATAAACATCCCAGCGGTGATGTTTCTGGTAACTTTTCATCAGCAGTTCTATTTCCTGCACTCTTATTCTTAAACAATTTTGCTAATGCCATTATACTTATATACATTCAAATACCAAATACCAAACAAATGCAAACGACAGCTGTCCCAAATAATACACAAAGTCCAACCCAGCAATAGCTTTCGCTTATGACTTACGGGCAGACGCCTAGGCTTCCACTGCAGACGGCTACCCTCCAAGCCCCAACCCTGGGAAGCTTTCGCCGCGCCTCACGGGCAGGCTTTCCAAACAAATTCCAAAGAAGCAGCGCCTTACCTTTTTTCCAGGGAGCGCTGCGTGGAGCTTTGCGTGTCGAGGGTGACGGTTCTCCCCGAGAATACCTCGGTGCCGGCCGGAGCTCGATCGACACGCCATCTCGTCCAGTCTCACTCGCAAGGTCCCATTTGGGTCGCCAAAACCGTTACCGAAATCCAGAATAAAACTCCTTAACGCCAACGTGAAGTTAAGAAGCAGGCACTTTGTTTATCGCAGCGCTGGGGACACGGGAACCTCTGTCCTCCGGGATTCCCTGTGATTCCTTGCAGACGTCTCCTAGCGTCTTTTGGCCTTTTCTTATAAGGGCCGGAGATCCCAGGTAGCAGCCCCAGACTTGTCTAATGATGCTACCCTAGATGATTCTTCTCTTTTGCAGGAAGCTCTCTTCTCCGGGATCGACCCAAGACTCCTCCCAGGCGTCATCCCAGAATGTTTTGACCTCTGCGTTCGGGACCGGAGATCCCAGCTACCTGCTCCAGACTCCTCCAAGTAAGTAGCTCAAGACATTTTTCTTCTCCTGTAGAGAAATCTCTCAACTCCGACAGGCATCTGAGACTCCTCCCAGGCATCTCCCACAGTCTTCTATCCTCTGCTTTAACTACCTAAGGGGTCAGGTAGAAGCCCCAGACTCCTCCAAGGAAGCTACCGTTGAGGTTTTTTTCTTTTTTGGAGGAACCTCTGCCGTCCAGGATCCCCTGTGATTCCTTCCAGACGTCTCCTAGCGTCTTTTGGCCTTTTCTTATAAGGACCGGAGATCACAGATAGCAGCCCCAGACTTGTCTAATGAGGCTACCCTAGATGATTCTTCTCTTTTGCAGGAAGCTCTCTTCTCCGGGATCGACCCAAGACTCCTCCCAGGCGTCATCCCAGAACGTTTTGACCTCTGCGTTCGGGACCGGAGATCCCATCTACCTGCCCCAGACTCCTCCAAGTAAGTAGCTCAAGACATTTTTCTTCTCCTGTAGAGAAATCTCTCAACTCCGACAGGCACCTGAGACTCCTCCCAGGCATCTCCCACAGTCTTCTGTCCTCTGCTTTACCTACCTAAGGGGTCAGGTTGAAGCCCCAGACTCCTCAAAGGAAGCTACCGTTGACGTTTTTTCTTGTTTTCGAGGAGCCTCTGCCCTCTGGGATCCCCTGTGATTCCTTCCAGACGTCTCCTAGCGTCTTTTGGCCTTTTCTTATAAGGACCGGAGATCACAGATAGCAGCCCCAGACTTGACTAATGAGGCTACCCTAGATGATTCTTTTCTTTTGCAGGAAGCTCTCTTCTCCGGGATCGACCCAAGACTCCTCCCAGGCATCATCCCATAATGTTTTGACCTCTGCGTTCGGGACCGGAGATCCCATCTACCTGCCCCAGACTCCTCCAAGTAAGTAGCTCGAGACATTTTTGTTCTCCTGTAGAGAAATCTCTCAACTCCGACAGGCACCTGAGACTCCTCCCAGGCATCTCCCAGAGTCTTCTGTCCTCTGCTTTACCTTCTAAGGGGTCAGGTTGAAGCCCCAGACTCCTCCTAGGAAGCTACCGTTGAGGTTTTTTTCTTTTTTGGAGGAACCTGTGCCCTCCGGGATCCCCTGTGATTCCTTCCAGACGTCTCCTAGCGTCTTTTGGCCTTTTCTTATAAGGACCGGAGATCCCAGGTAGCAGCCCCAGACTTGACCAATGAGGCTACCCTAGATGATTCTTCTCTTTTGCAGGAAGCTCTCTTCTCCGGGATCGACCCAAGACTCCAAGACAAGCAGGTGAAGGAAGCCTTGCTGAAGCTTTAGAGAAGGAAGAGGGTCTTTCATTCCGTCTAGCTGGCGCTCTAGGCTTTCACCTGTCTCCTGTCTTTCTGCTCTTTCTTCTTGAGCTCTTGGGGTATTTGTCACGGAAGGTTAAGTGGTTAAAAGTGTCCTGGTTTCAGCTTGGATAGAGTTAACTGTCTTCCTAGTAGCTGGTACAGTGCTATGTTTTGAGTTCAGTATGCAAAGAACCTTGATAACACTGATGTTTGCAGTTGTTGCCGAGGAGTGTTTAGATAAAGTCAAGGATTTTTCAGCTTCTCATGCCCAGCCAGCGAGAAAGCTGGAGGGGCACAAGAACTTGGCACAGGACACAGCCAGGGCACCTGACCCAAACTGGCCAACAGGGTATTCCATACCATGCGACATCCCATCTAGTATAGGAACTGGGGAGTGGGGGGGGGAATCGCTGCTCGGGGACTAGCTGGGTGTGAATGGTGGGTGGTGAGCGATTGCACTGCGCATCATTTGTACATTCCGATCCTTTTGTTATTGCTGTTGTCATTTTATTAGTATTATCATTATTAGTTTCTTACTTTCTGTTCTATTAAACCGTGCTTATCTCAACCCACGAGTTTTACTTCTTTTTCTGGATTTTCTCCCCCATCCCACTGGGTGGGGGGGGAGTGAGTGAGCGGCTGGGTGGTGCTTAGTTGCTGGCTGGGGTTAAACCATGATAGAGACAGAGTCACAGCAGCACAGAATGGATGCTGAAAGAGACCTCTAGAGATCATCCAGCCCACCTCGGCTGCTTGAGCAGGGCCAGCTGCAGCAGGCTGTGAGTCTGCTTCTCGAAGGTTCTATTGGCTGCGTTGCTCCCAGGTTGTGGAGCTCGCATGGCAAATGGGCAATGAAGAGGGATGAAGTTTCCAGGCACTTTCTGGCCGGTGCAGTGATTTTTTCTACTCTTAAAAACTCAGTTGGGCTCAGCACAGCAAGGAGCCACAGCAAGGTCTTCAGTGCCTGCACTGGAAACTCTGCGTATACTCCGGCCAGGGAGCACCGCAGACACCGTTCCCTCCACGGGCCCCCAGTTTCCAAGAGAGCCCATGCCTCCAGCGGGTCCCAAGCGCCCTACCCAGGCAGGAGCACGGCACAGACCAGTGCGTTTAAAGCTTCTCCCGGAGGAGCCCGTGCAGCCCGAGTCGTTGAAGAGGGCGGTAGCTGGGAGCCTTGTGGAGGATGTCCTGAGGAGGTGTGCGGCTCCAGGGCCACAGAGCCCCCAGGCAGCTCCCCCAGGCAGAGAATAAAGAGTTTGCTCCCAAGGGCTTGCTTGTGCCTACATTTATTGATGCCAGGCCATACTGTGTCTGGGTGTTTTCCCTGCAA
Organism: Astur gentilis; assembly: GCF_929443795.1. Lineage (NCBI taxonomy): Eukaryota > Metazoa > Chordata > Aves > Accipitriformes > Accipitridae > Astur > Astur gentilis. The sequence continues at coordinate 263,877 of NW_026061068.1, forward strand.
AGTTTTCCCTCGTCTTCCTCCCTCCTACAGCCTCGGTCAGGCCAAGACCCAGTTCTACAGGGAATCTTAAGTAGGGACGAGAAAAGGAGTCAATGTTTCTGCCTTGTTTAGAAAGCTTTGTGGCTGGGCTATTGGAGGGGCTGGTCCAGCTCTGTAAAGCTGTACTCATGCCTTCTGTGAGTCCCATAGGTGGGCGCTGTTGAAGGCTGCGCCTTGTTCTGTGCGTTTATTCTCTCGTCCCCTCACGACCTCCTGATGGGCCTTGGGGTTCCTACCCAGGCCCGTTGGTAGTCCTGTGTCGCGGTAGAGACGGACACGACAAGTAACAGATCATGCAAAATGGCTCCTTTATTGTTCTAACACACCTTTTTATCCCCTACTTCAGAGTATGTGTTAGTAGATGATTGGTTTAGTTAGTAACGGTTCTTCTTACCGCTATCTTGTTTTTGTACCGCTCTTCTCGGATCTTCCCAGACTTTCAAGGATACACTACAAGCTGCTCAAGGTCGCGCTGTTCTCGAACTGTCAGGCATTTTGTAGACCCGTTGCATCCCCCGACAGTCCTGTCTGTGTCGCAACAAGGGACTGGCCTTCAAAATGAGGCTTTGGGCCCTAAGAGAAGGGTTTGGAGCATAAAAATGAGGGTTTGGAAACTCAGGATGTGGCTTGGACCCTGAAAACGACTGGCTGGATCCTAAAAATGAGGCTTTGGAGACTGAAAATGGGAGTTCGGCAACTAAAAAAGTGGCCTTGGGCTCTAAAAAGGAGACTTTGCCAACTGCAAGGGAGCCCGTGGACCCTCAAAATGGGGGTTTGGAGCCTGAAATGGGGCTCTGGAAGCCAAAACTAAGACTTTGGGAAGGGAAAACGAGGCTTTCTGCCCTGTAAGTGTAACTTTGGAGCCTAAAAGCGTGGCTTTGTGCCTTAAAGCTGAGGGTTTAAACCCTCCAAGTGAAACTGCGGGCCCTAAAGAACAGCTATGGGTCATAAAAAGCCAAATGGTTTGGACCAGAACAATGAGGAGTTTGGCCCTCCAGATGAGGCTTTGGGCACTAAAAATGGTGGGGGAGATGCTACATGTGACCCTTTGGGCTCTGCAAAGGAGGGGAACCTATTGGTGTCGATAGGGCCCTAAGACATGAGGCTTTGGTCCCAAAGAGAGGGCTTGGGTCACTCCAGGGGAGGCCCTCAGCTGTTAAAAGAGGCCTTTGGACCCTCCAGTGGAGGGTTTGGGCCCTAAGAGTGGGGCTTTGGAAATGAAACTGAGGCTTTGAACCCTGCATTAGGTTTTGTGCCTTCAAGGGATGCTTCAGTACCAAAAACGAGGGCTTTGCGCCCTAGAAATGGGTCTTTGGAAGCTCCAAATGAGGGGTTGTGCGTTAAACAAGAGATGCCTTGCACCCCAGATGAGGAGCTTGGCCTCTAAAATGAGGCTTTGGGCCCTCCAATTGAATATTTGGACCCTCAAAATGAGGCCTTGGGCTCTCCCTAGTTGCAGACTGGATCCTAAAAATGAGCCTATGGTCCCTGGAAAGGAGGCTCTCTTCCCTGAAGAGGAGGCTTTGGAAGGTAAAGAATGAGGCTTGGGGCTCTAACGGTGGGGTTTGTGCTGTAAAAGGAAGGCTTGGGCCTTACAAATGGGTATTTGGGCCCCTGCAATGAGGCTTCAGGACCCTAAAAATGAAGGGGTGGATTGTGGAAACGATTCTTTGGACCCCGAAAATGAGGCATTGGGCCCTAAAACTGAGGTTCGGAGCCTCAAAATTTGAGTTTAGAAACAAGGTTGCGGAGCCTGAAATGGGGCTCTGGAGTTTATAAATAAAGCTTTGGACCATCAAAATGAGGATTTGTTCACAAAAAAGAAGGGTTGGGACGTGAAAAGGAGTATTTGGACAGTCAAAACAAGGCTTTGGGACAGAAAAATGTGTACTTGGGCCTTATAAACGAAGCTGTGTACTCTAAAAAGTGGCCTTCAGTCCTAAAGCGTTCAGTCTTCTATTGGGATGCTCCCTGTGGGACAGGAGGACAATTGCTTTGAGCTGCCTCTATTTCAGGAAGGATTACCTACATTTGCCTTCCATCTGAAATACTGCTTAGTGCAACTTGTTGGGTTGTTTGTTTTTTTTAAAATTGGGGAAGTGTGTGTGAACAGCTGAGTGCTGGTATACAGTGAATTACCTTCCCCTGCTGAGAGTAAATGGGTTTAGGAATAAAAATACCCGTTTTGTATTACAAAAATTGGTTCCCTTGAAGATGCAAGTGCTAACTGATGGACTCCTGGCTGACAAAATCTCTTCCCAGCTTGCTTAAACATTAAACAGCCTTCACAGTGGCGTTCAGATGATCTCGTGTGATTTCTTGCAATTAATCATGGTTGACTGAAGCGTACCACTAAAGCATAGTAATGTGTTTTGGTTGTTAAAAAGTAGGAGGAGAAGTTCATGGAGACATCTTCTGTGTCGGGTTTCAATGAGTTCAAGCTATTGTTGTGTCCGGTTGAGAGTTTCTGATGTTATTTTTCCCTCTTTCGGAGGGGGGTGAACATGCCCATCTCGCCCTCCAGGAGCAAGGATGCCATCTCAAGCCCATGCCACCCTCAAAGCTTGCGTCCTGGAGTTGAGCGTGGAGGGGCATCACCCCACGAAGGTTTGGTGTGTTGTAGCAGTCGGTGCTGTGAGGTGGGTGGCAGTGGGGTGGAAGCAGCTGTTGGGGGTTCCGTCATTTGCATAGCCCAGCCCCCCCCGCATGCTTCAGAATGTTGGGGTCCCTGTGGCAGTTTTTGAATGGTCCCTCCCAGTTGGGTCAACGGACCCAGCGCAGCCAGAAGATCCCGTTGGAGCTCCTCTCTCTGGCATAAATCCCTCGGCGTTTGGGCTTGAGAAGAGGTAAAGTTGGAATCTGCAGATCTCCTTAGGTGACCTTCAGGAGCTGTGGGCTGTGGGTGGGGACTGGCTCTCTGTCTCTGGTCCAGCGACTGGTGTCATTGCTCATAGGAAGAGCTTTACCAGGCGACTCTGCCGTTTCCCTTCTTCTGGGGGTTACGGGAGCCGTTTTGGAGGTGAGGGAGATGTGAATTCCCGGTCTTGAGCCAACCTGGATGGAGCAGAGGTGGACTGTGATTTGTCTGACCTCAACAGTGTATCTGTAACGCAGTTGCAATCATCTCTGCCTGCACGACTGGCATGAGGTCCTGTTTTATTTTAAAGGAGACGTAGTGAATAAAATCAGTGAATCTAATGGGCGGTCTTTCTGACCAAATATATAAATGTTTATTTAGGATAAGATAAACGGTCCCTTGAAGCACTGGTTACACGGACTTAACTCTGTGTTGCCTAAAAATGGGACCAAGTTTGGCTCGGCCGTGGGCGTCTACATTAGAGACATCCACGTTTAGTCAGATGAATCACACCCCAGTCTCCTGTGTTCCTCATCAGGTCTCTGGCAACTCTGCTGTTAGCCCTTACTGAAGCCAAGTACAGTCTCTCATTGATTGATAGATTGATTTTAACAGAAAGGAAAGTCAGTCTTAGACATTTGGTTGCGGAAGAAAGTTTGTGTTTGAAGATCGTGCTTGGATCTTTGAGTAGGTCTAATTAGATGCCTTTTCCTCTTTGCTTCATCCCTGATAAGCTTAGGCACTCTCTGTTTGTCCTGTTTCGGAGGACCACTGCCCAAGGCGCGTAGCATTGCACAGGGAGATGCTGCATCTCATTTTGCACTGTGAGTCTTGTTAAGTCATCAGGAATGAAGTACTTTTAGGAGATAAGCTAACTAAATTGCACTCAAGTGAAAAAAGTGCTCTATAACTCCCGAGAAATAGTACTGGATTATAATGAAAACAGAAGTATTTTGAGCAAAAGATGCTTAAAAAGTTAGGTAAAAATGAAGAGCACGGTGCAATTTTTTTAGTTTGGGTTTTTATACATTTTTGATTTAAAGTTTGAATGTAAACAAATCTGGTTGAATTGATGTGGAAAAGATGTTCAAATTGACAAGTATTTCTTTCAAACAAGAATAAGCAAAGTAGCAGCTAGAGAGAGTGTTTTGGCTTTAAAGTGTTTTGTATTTGTGAACCCAAATCTCCAGGCTGCTGGGCAGGGTGAGACCTGTGCCAGCCAATTCATCTTTTAGCTCCAAGTGCCTTTTGATAGAGATGCAGGTCTCCTGGGGATTGTGGGGACGTGCTCCTGCATCTGGAAAAGATGGCTGAGTTCCTGGTGTAAGAAGGGCACTGGGGTTTAGAGGTCAGAGCTGAGGCAGGTATGGAAGATGGCAATAGCTGTGATCATTAGTGCAAAAAATTTATTTTTGTATATTCAAGCAGGTTTTTTTCTCTCCTCTGCTAATCCAGTGTGGAATATGAGCCAATAAAGAGAAACCGACGCTGTACACGCTGGACACACTTAAGTATTTGTTTTAAAATAGGTGTGAGGTCAAGCTAGAACGTGCTTTGCAATTGGTGTATTTACTGCAGCAAATTTTCTGCTCTTCCTGGCCGTCTTCTGTGGTTTTCAGCCTGCTTCACCTCCACAGAAAGAGATACCATGCGTATGAAAGAGCCGGTTATGCGTCTTCCCTTAGGAGATATTTTTTTGTGCTCTGCTCTTGAGTTACGATCTGAATTATTTATGCCAACATTTCAAATAGCTTTTGGATTCCCTGGTTAAAGTATTCTGAACCTACCCCAGCTACATGTTACAATGCACAAGTCCCACCAACCATCAGTTTTTATTTCATGTCATTTGTCATGAAGTAACACACATTGCAGCCAGAATGCTGTGTTGCTGTTCCATGTTTTTTTTTACAGTAGTTTTCCAGCTGTATTCCTCGTCCCCATGATAAAGAGTGTTGCCAGTATTTCTTTTTATCTTAGAATACACATGGTAAGGATGGTTGCTGGATGTCTCATCCTTTTTAAGGCTGTGAAGGCATGCTCTGACAAGGTCTTTTCCCAGACCCAGGTATTCAGGGATGCAAGGTGTGCCTATCCCCATCAGCTCTGTGAAGGATGTAAGAGAGATTGTGCGCCTGAAGGTTGAATGATGCTTCTGTGTTAGAAGCTGAATTTCCACAAGCAAAAAACAGCTTCCCCGACTCTTTAAGCTGTGTGTCCTTTTAATGCTGAAAAAATGTAAATAATGATCCTTGCGTACATCTTTCTCAATTAAATGTACAGTGGATGTCTTCTCGTTCAGCTAGTCTGGAGCTTAAAAAGCAGCTTAAAAATACTGGACAGGGTAATTTTTGGTGGACATGGCCAGAGCCTGCTTGGAAGAAAATTGGATTGGTTACACCAGTCTTTATGTGAGGCCCAAAGAGAGCCTAAGGTTTTGAGTGCCCTAGAATGCTCTTTTCAAGTAGGTTAACAGGCACATATACACCCTGTAATGACGTAAGGACTCCCCAGAACATCTTCAGGACAGCTATATTTTATGCAAGCCCCTGTTTTCATGCAACCTCAGCTAGCGTTGTGCTGCTCTTTGCAGGGTCGGGTGAGCGGTGTTGTCTTTGGCTGTGTGGGCTTAAATGTGTTTCTAATGTGCGTGTCAAATAATTGCCTGTTAAACAGACTGCCAGTGTGGCTGACGCCAGTGCTTCCGAAGAAGGTGAAATAAAAGCTTTGAAGATAGGGTCCTGCTGCGAATACGACCCAGTCAAGTAAGTGTTGATTGTGTCCCATCTGATCTTTGCCGATTGTGGAAAAATTGCAGAGATGTTTGTTTTAACGAGAGAGACACATGCCTACCTCTTTGGTTTTCTCTCCCAAACCATTTAGTTACCTGAAGAAACCCTTGGGTCCGCTCCGCCATCATCTACTTGCTTTCACTGCGGAAAACGTGGCCACTACATAAAGAACTGCCCGACAAATGGGGTAAGATTGTGGGGGACTTGTGGTGTTACTTAGTTTTTAATTGTTTTGCCTTGGCAGTTACGTAACAAATACATGAATCCTCATATTAAGAATTGTTTCTGTTGGGGTGAAATGCAGAGGTTGTATGGCAATGTTGCAAAGGCCTTCAAAATTCCAGGGGAAGCTGGAATTAGAAGTGTGAAATTTTCTTTTTCCTAGGTCGTAGACATTCAATATATCCATAGGTCTTTCTGGGTGAACACTCGTGCATGTTTTTATATCTTTCAGTATTAGTGGAAATGTTTCTGTTTTCCACTCTTCTTAATGGCAGTTCACAGTTTTTATTATTTTGTACAAAACCAAGACATTTCTCTCTGCCCCATCTATTGAATATTTGCGTGTTTTAATTGCACTAAGTCCCTGGTTGAGTATTGATGCCATTTAACCGTAGTCACTGAAAGCTCATTTTGCTTCTGTTTTATGTTTCAAAGGCTTCTTGCCAAGTCTAACAGATGGCTGTTGGACTGAGATTTCCTCCCCCTCTGACTTTTCTGAAATCCCATGTGTGAAACAGGCTGAAGTTTTCCTGTTGCTATACAGTGAGAAAATACTGCCGTGTGCTGACAGGAGTGGCTCTTTTAAAATGACCGTGGTAGCACTTCTGGTTTTCCGTCCTGGATCTCCTTTTGTAGAAGCTGTAACATCGACTTCTTGCTTTTATAAAATGTAATTGCTCGGAGACTAACGTTATGCTGAGCCTGCAATTTACATGTATCCTCTGGCAAAGGAGAGGTGGGATTCATTTCACCTGCTTTCTAGCTGTGAAAAGATTAATTTTCTAGTCTGAGCTTCTTTCTTAGTTGCTCCAATGAATGGGAGAGTTCTGCAGAAGGAAGATTGTTCCTCCCTCCCTCTTCTAGTGTTGTGGCTATAGAAAAGTAGTTTAAACTAAGCGCCTACCTTTTAGGAGGCTCATGTGGAGCGAGAAGAATTCCATCTCTTCTCTTGCTTTGAGAAAATGCAAAGCTTGGAAAAGTTTTCCTCTACCCATCTTTAACTCGTTTCTTTTTCCTTCCCCACCCCTCCTCCAGGGAAGCTTATGCTAGAGGAAGGATGGAGAAGCCTCCCTTTTTACCAGAGGAGCCGTCTTCTTCTTCCTCCTCCTCCTCCTCCTCCTCCTCTTCCTCCACCTCAGATGCTCCCGTTCCAGATGAGTTGTCATGTCTCATCTGTAAGGACATAATGACTGATGCAGCTGTTATTCCCTGCTGTGGCAACAGTTATTGTGACAAATGTAAGTGTTACACCCGTGTTTGTTAATTCTAAACATCACATCTGATTTTCTGAAAGCAGAAAGAGGAGGGAACAAAATTACTTTGCTACCAGTTCTATTTTATGCTGAAGTATACCCTGGACGGGAAAGGGCTCTTCTGGTATCAAGGGCGAAAAAAGCCAGGAAGCCTTTTCCCCTTTTTAGGTATCTAGTTAAGTCTTCTTTACAAGCGGAAGGACGAGTATGAGGAGAGTGGCTAACTGTGCAGGGGATTACAGTATTAGACACTGAATGCTTTTAGTTGGTCCACAGCCCTTTGTCTCATACAAAATTATATAGCCGACTCTGGTGACTTAGAGTGGTCTGCAACAAACGGATAGTTAGCCATTTAATCCACATTCTTCTCCACGGGAGAGTTGGTTAAAACCTTCAGAACTCGAACCTCCTAATGGTTTTTTGAACCTATTAATGAGGTTTTTTTGAAACATGTTTTGTTCATTAACCTTGAGGTTGGGGACTTCTCGCTGTACTAGATAGTGGGGAAAAAGACTAGCTGCAACATCAAGACACAGCCTATGCTACATCTGCAGATGTTCCAATGGTGAAATACAAAACTGTATAGTTATTTGCTGCATACTAGAAATTTTTTACACTATTGAACATTTATAGCTTCATGCTCTCAGTTCAAGACTATATTCACCTATTAATCATAGACATGTCTTTATGATTGGTGAGAACCCCTAAAACTTCCTTAGTTTGGCTAAATACTGTTTTGATTATTCTAATTCTATGCAGGTATTAGAACAGCATTACTGGAATCTGAGGAACATATATGCCCAACGTGTCAGGAGACAGATGTTTCACCTGATGCTTTAATTCCCAACAAGTGCATAGGCCAGGTAACATGACGACTTTTACATAAAGTGCTTGTAAGAAAAGGCTCTTTGTAAAAAGCGGAAAGGGAAGAAAATATTAATTTACATCTCCTTAAGCAAGGCGTAATTTGATAAGGCTAAATTGACTTTTCAAATGCACTGTTTGCTGCTGTCACAGAAGCTTACGACTCTTTAGAGATGATCTGGCAAATTCGGGTCCCGCTCTTACTGAACACGATTGCCTCGCTTTCACATTTGGCGTTAACGCTGAAGTACTTGAAATACAGGTCCTCTGAGCTACCAGTCATTAGTATCAGTGTTCAATGTGACGTGTTCATACATCTGTATGTTGGTTTCTTTGAGGATTGATGGCATTTACGGAATACATGAGTAATTTTCCTCTGTGAAGGCTTCTGTTCGTATATCTGCTGAAGTTCCATCGTAGCTTCTTGTAAATGCTTTTCTCCCTCTAGGCTGTGAACAACTTCAAAAATGGAACTAGCTACACAAAAAGGCTCCATCAGCAGATTCAGCAGCAACAGCAGCAGCAGCAGCAGCCGCCACCGCCTCCACCACCACCCATGACTGTTAGACCTCCCGCTGTTCTGGTGAGTGCCGCTGAACCATCTACATCTTCCTCTCTGTCAGTCAGCAGTTTGTTGGAAGAGAAGGTAAGCTTTATTTCAACATATGCAGTGATTCTTATATTGTAGTAGAGCTTCTTTTCCAACTGTCTGCGTTTATTGACAAGGGCTGTCGGCTTCCTGTGCGAAGACAAGCAGCATTAGCAAGTCGTCTGGGCCCCCAAGGACAGTCAATACCCACCACTGGTAAGGAACTGTAACTTTAGAATTCCTTTCAAAACATTATCTTCAGATAAACTGCATGGGATTTTTTGCTTTTTCCTCTCTCCACTCCAAAAGGTCATCCGGGGAGAGGCAGTACAATTGGCTCAGCAGGTGGCAGACCAGGCTGGGAACTGTAAGTATTATATAGAAATTCAATGTATTACTACTTGTAAGCTGTTAAACGAGGCCGTAGCACTTGACTTCTGCAACGGCTGATTCATAGTGAAGTACGTATGCACAGATAGTTGTGGAGAATACAAGTGGTCGTTAATTTTTCAATGGCCTAATTTGAACTGGCTTTAACAAAGGGGATCTGTGCTTGCAGTGAAATTATTTAAAATAAACCTCCAGCACCTGATTGAGAAGAGGACTCTGACAAAGGAAGTCTTTTTTGAGGAAACCAGAATTACCTATCAAAATTAAATACAGTTAAAGGATCAAGTGGAAAGGCACCCTTTTGGTTCCTGGCTGAACAGGACTGTAGAAATTGATTTCCCAGTAGGAGTCAGCCTCCACATTCTTTTTTTCTAACAACTTAGTTGATGCTGATTGAGCAAATTCTTGGAAAAGTCAACACTGCTCTGTTATGACCATTTTGAATGTCTTCAATGTAGTCAGCCCAAATAGCCAAGCTGCTTTCTCTCAGTTGGCGAGAGAGGAGTCTGTTTTATCTGTGACTGCAGGGTCAGGTCAGTCCTTCCTTTTAGTATATATGTGTTCTAGATAGGTAGATTGTAAGGGTGCCCTGTGTTTATAAAATCTTAAGATAAATCAAAACAAACCCCAGGATCCATCCCACAGATTGTCTAAAATCTCCAATCAAGTAAGCAGGAGAATAACAAGTCGGGGACAAGAGCAGGCCAAATACATCATGGTGAGGCAACGATGTAGGAAGCGTACGTGGAAGAAGATGAAAGAAGTTTGGGAGAAGATGAGTTACTATCTGTGCAGTACGTTGCAGATCAGAAGCGTGAAGAAGTGTGGGCACATGCGAGATGGGAGTCTCTTTTAAGCCTGGGCAGCCTCCATCCACAGTCGCAAAGCTGAGTCTGAGGAGAGCAGACTGAGGGAAGTGTTGGGGGTGAGGATGTGGAAGGCAAGTAGGAGGGTCAAGAAATGAGTGTAGTCTCAAATGAACAGAGAGCAGGGAGAAAAAGGCTTCAGTTCAGAACAAGAAGTGCTTGCCACTACACTCCCGCTTCATTGGCTTTCCTTCTGTATTTGTTATGAAAATGGTATCATAAGAAGGAAAATACTTATTAGGAATATTTTGACTTATGAAGTGGAAGTTGACATGCCTATAAAGAAGGCAAGGCAAATTAGGTCAGGGCCTAGTTACACTTGAAAGTAAACAGCCGTTCTGACTGGGGAGAGTAGTTCATAGGACTACAGTCCTAATACCACCCCCCCACCCCCGCCAGCTTTTTGGAAAACGCCTAGAAAAAAAAGTTTGAAAAATGAGCTCATAGAGAAGGGGGGTGGGGGAGCCCACTAGGTGACTAAAAGCTACGTCTGTAGTTGGACAAAGCTACTCTGCGAGAGAGAAATCCATCTTCCCTCAGTGGCAGAGTAAAGGCAACAATTAGAAATCAGGAGTTGTAATAAGCTATCTTTTTAAAATCAAGTGTTGAGGCTGTCCTTTGAGCATTTCCTCATCCCATTCCAGCCAAAGTGGGTCAGATACCTTAAATAGTTCTAAGCGTCTCTTGACTAACCCAGCTCAGATTTGAAGCCATCCATTTGTGAAGTAGGAAAATAGCCGGTTTGAATAATGCCATCATTAATCCCTGTAGCCTTAGGGTCTGGATATGGACTCTTTGACAAGCATGATGAGTTGTAGAGACCTTTTTAATGGGTGTCCCCCTTTTGCTACTAGTGTTTCTGTAGAGACCCTTGATCCATTAAGTACAGTTCTTACCTCCGGTGCCCCTCCTTTCTCTCTCCTGGTTTCAGCTGGTAATGCTCTGCCTGACTGGGCAGTGAGCTAGCGAAAGCAGATTTGAGCACCTTCTACAAGCAGAGCTTAACTTGTGCTGCTCTGCGTGCTGATGTACATCTCTTGGATTTAGATTAAACCAGATGTATGTAGAGCTAAGCCTCTGAGCTATAAAAGTGGAACGCTGTGTTAAGAGCACAAGGCTCTGCTAGCAACGTTAGCTGCAGATTGGTTGATGTTTTCCTTCATCCTCTTCCATAGACAAAACCAAGGTAATGCTGAATTTACTGCAACAACTCTGTTTAACAGACCACTTTGTCCCTGCTCTGCAATCAACTCTAATGTCCTTTCAGAATCAGTAGAAGCACAGCCAATACATTGAACTAAAAGAAGCCAGTGTTAAATTGTCTTGTTTAATGTGATCGGGAAGCTGATGGGAATAACCTTAAGTCAAAAGTGCTGTGAAACTGAAATGGGTCCAAAAAAACTTGTGCTGTACATAGTGTCGCCCTTAGTGGATTTCAAACCTTTTCATTTCCTGGCGATCAGTTCCAACTGTCTAGCGCAATGCAAATAAGCTGTCTTCAGATAGTAGCAACTTGGATCTTTTCTTATATCCACAAGTGATTTTTAAAGAAGTTGCTTCTAAGTTAGGTCAAGTTATCTAAAAACCATAAGCAGGATCTTTCTTCCCTCATTTATATTAATGCTGGGCAAAAGGGCAGAAGCTGATTTGGAAACCTGTAAGTGGAAGGGTGTTTTGCAGTAAGGTGGTGGTTGTTGTTTTGTTGGGTTTTGTTTTTCTCTTTTGTGGAGTCTTCGGTATTTTATTTTCTCCCCCAGTACTCCTAGGCTGCAGAACCAGCCTCCAAGGCACTATGGAATGACTTCTGCAATTAGCTTGGCTCCTCCTACGGATAGAGATTCCATTCATACTCAGAAGCTGCTTGAAGCGATGAAAGCATTGGGGGTATTTGAAGAGGAGGAAGAACTGAATCACAGGTATAACAAGACTGTAAAATTTGTTAATGTCCTGGGGTTTTTTTAGGGCAAACTTAACATGAGTTTTCTTTACAGGCTGGTCGTTCTTGGCAGACTGAATAACTTGGTCAAAGAATGGATTTCAGAACTTGGTGAGAGCCAGGTAAGGTTTTTTGATAGGTTCTTATCAAAACAGCTGAAGCCTTTTAGTTTCTTTCAAAGGCGATACTACTAGGATTTATGCTAAAGTTCAACATTTAACTTCCTTCTTAAGTATCAAGGAGATCTGTAGTAAGAGCCATTGAAATAATGTATAAAAGATCCTTTAGATGAAGACCTTCAAGTCCTTGGGGCACTGAATAAGTTTGTGAAGTGGCTCTGTCAGTTGACTTGTAGCGGTTAACAAAGCTGAAACAAGACATTGTGGGGGGAGACAGATGGTAACAGGGCAGTAAACTTGCCCCAGACAGCCTACAGCACTCAATCTAGTTTGAAATTATTACTCTAGACTTGCCTTTGGTATGGCTCTTAGATGGTGTTCATTTATGTGGGTCTGCTGCAGGGAAGACTGATAATAGGTCTTTGTTTAAACTGATGAAGCGACTGCTACATTACCTACCTTTTTTGTTGTTGTTGTTGTTTGTGAGTTGCCAGGACTCCCTTCAGAAAAACAGAATCAGTCTATTAGACTAACAACTCAGTATGGGAGGGAGAAGACATTGTTTATGGAGGCTGCTGTAGTCTTTCTAAGTAACTTCTATGCTAGTTAAACTTGCACGTAGGTCAACGTGTATCTTCTGTTCTCCAGAAAACTCTTTCTCTTCTACCCACAGAATCTTCCCCCTTCAGTAGTAGCAAATGTTGGTGGCAAAATATTTACATTTGGTTCTTACAGGCTTGGAGTACACACTAAAGGTAAACTTTTGGTGTCTGGTCATAGTTGTAATGTTTGAAAGTGTCTTCCAACAGTAACAGAACAAATGGCATCTCTTTGCAGGTGCTGACATAGACGTGGCTTGTGTTGCTCCTAGACATGTAGAAAGATCGGATTTCTTTCAGTCGTTCTTTGAAAAACTGAAACGTCAGGAGGAAATAAAAAACCTAAGAGTAAGCAAGCTCTCTCCTTGATAGATTGTGCAACTCTGACAATAAGAATATTCCTGTTAAAGACTCCTATTGGTAGTGATTGTCTTACAAACCAAAATTAAAAAGGGCCTTGTTTCTGAGCCCCTTCTAAAATACTGTCTACGCAGCATGAAAGTGTGGAAGTCAAGCTTTTGGTTCCCTTCCCCAGTGACTGTATGTCCGATCCGAATCTCTGTGGTTCACTTCTCCCCTACCCATGGTTTGGGAATGAGTGGGCTATAGTATCAAAAAGCAAGGTTGTGCCTAGGAGCCTTGCTTTCATCCTAGCTGTAGTAAGGGGCTTGGCAAGAAAGTAACTGCATGCAGGTAGAGGAAGGGGCAGCCTGAGAGCTAAGGAAGTTGAATGTGATGTGGAAAGGTTTCTGTCAGTACCTTTGCCATGGTGTTCCTTGGGTGTACTTTAGGACCTCTAATTCATTCTTCTCTGGTCCTGTTCTTCTCTGGCTACTCAGCCCGAGACTTTGTAGAAGAGATGCACAGTCAGCTTTGCATAAAGTCAATAGGAGCTGTGCTGTGAATGTACAAAACTGCCTTGTAAAATGACCCTCCGGTGCATATGCTGTGTACTTTGCATATAGAACCGAACTCCTGAGAAGTGTTTCTCTCAGGCTGGTCTTCCTTGTGCAGACATTTTGAAAGACTTCACGTGCATAGCTAATGAGCCTTTGTTTAGGTGACCGAAGACAGGGTCAGTGGGCTGTGGCACAGTTCTGACGAGTGGGCTACAAAATTGAAAACTGTCCCATAAGGTAGCTGATAGCATCTCAGGCATGGTAGAAAATAAAAATACAGGAGGCTAGTGCGCGCTGTCAAACGCGGACAGAATGTTCTCGATTTCTCTGGATGTTAACCAGGAGTAAGATAGCTACAGAAATGTCTTGCTTTTCTTCCTCACCACCAAGGTAAGTACCTTACAACCTCTGATACTGATGGCTCATTGTGCACTGTTTGTTCATTACAATACGTGATCAGCCTCCGGATCTCTTGGCTAAATAACTTGTTAAAGCTAGTATTATACCGTCTTAGTGCTATACCGCTTGCAGCTTATGAACAATTCTTCTGGTTTGGAAGCAACTCAGTCTTTATACTGAGTAGTTAGCAGTGTAAATTCTGCATTTGATCGTAGTTCAGGAGAAACATTAAAGTAGCAAGCCATGTTTTCTTACACAGTTATCCTCTCCTTTCCAGGCAGTTGAAGACGCATATGTACCAGTTGTCAAGTTTGAGTTTGATGGCATTGAGGTAAGCATTTTTTGGTTTTTTTTAAGTGAGTAAATTTTTTCTTGCTTTGGAATAGGATAACTTTTCCAGGGAGCTGTGACTGTGCTATTTTGGACCGCAAAGTATCCCAGGAGAAGACATTGCAGTAGAATGGGAGCTTATAGGAAAATAAGCCCCTAGGGAGCCTAGCAGGCATGGGAGCATCAGGGACATCTTTTTCTAGGCCTGTGCTGTAGACCAGGGTAGCCTGCTTGAATAGCATTTATCCCTAGGATCATGCAGAGTGGGAGCAGAGGCGGTGTCCTTGCTCAGTCTTCTTAGCTCTGCCAAGCTAGGTATCTACAGAGGGATGTGTACAGTGTAGTTCACTGTACGAATCGTGTGAGCAGACTAAATGTTTTGCTGCACATCCAAAATGAAGTGGTCATGGGACAAACAATCTGGAAAATGGAAAGTGAAAGTACTCATTTGACTCCCGCCTGGGTCTGTCAGCTGCAGGAATCCAGCTATCTTGAATACATCCTATACAATGAATCAAGACCTGCCTGCTGTAGTCCCTAAGCAAGTTACTGCTTGGTATCACTATCACAAAGAGATTTATTCAGTGACCTTTTTGTGGCCTTCATCTGGTACAGACTTTCACAGGATAATCTTCTTGCCTCAGACTGTACTAAAAAGCAGATACTTCAGGATCAAAAGGGCTTACTGCATAAAGGAAATGCTCTCTCCTTTGCTGAAGTATAGTTGAGGTGACTGAACTTAAGTCTTAATTCTGTGAATAATTTTAAGTTCCCTTTTAACTGAAACTCTAAGTCTAGAGTAATCTTTTCCAACTTAAAATGCCCTCTTCCTTTCCCTAGCTTAAAAAGAAAGGGGTGATGCAGTGAAGGCTTTGTAAATAAAATTGGGAACTTCTAGAAATTGTATTGAGTCTTCTGGCAAGTAAATCTCTTGGGAGATGTATCTATAGTCACATAATTCTAAATACAGATGTTAACCACTCTTTTTAGACTTGAGTAACTGTCCCCCACCAGTGTGCTGTTTGCAAACTGCGGGGCATTCTAACGGTTGGCACTTTTTGCCTCTTAAGATTGATCTCGTGTTTGCAAGACTGTCTGTGCCAATTGTTGCTGATAATCTTGATCTCAGAGACAACTCGTGTCTCAGAAGCCTGGATATAAGATGTATACGGAGCTTAAATGGTAAGCATATTTGCACATCTTTAACAAGAAAATGTTACTAAAGTTGGTATGGAATGCACGTTACACACCCCAAGTTTCTGTACAGGATGCAGAAACTGATCCCCTGTATACTTGAGATCTGAGGAGGTGGCGAGTGGGCTTAAATTCAGCTGTTTCAAGTTGTGTGTTTAGATAGACCTGTGTTTCATGTTTCTTCGATTGGGGGGGGTGTGGTGTTCCAGTTTGCTACAGAAACTGCTTCAGGTGAATAGGTAGAGCACTTGATAGAGAAGATTGTGTGGTAGTTCATTAAAAAAAAAAGGATATTTAAAATACCTGAAGCCGAAGTTGCTCACTGTTTAACGCTGACTGGTTTAATTGTTCCTGGCTGTCGAAAGAAACCTAGCTTTCGGAATCCTGTCGAAGGGCCTTACTGACAATTGTTGGCTGTAGTCTAAAGTATGAAAAAGCTGTTGAGGGTACCAGTTACCTGAGGTGATACGGAATGTGTAACCTCTAATTTGTTATGTTATGTGCCTGTAAGATTATGTGTAACCTCTGATTTTTAAGGTAATACAAAGCAAGTAATGCAAACTTGTTTTCATAGACTTGCAGGAGAAACTGTAAGCTATTGATCCAGTACAGCACAGAACTGACTCGTACCTGTTACCAGGAAGTGCTGTACTTCAACTGTTTTTTCTTACAGGCTGCAGAGTTACTGACGAAATCCTGCACCTAGTGCCAAATAAAGAGACCTTCCGGCTCACGCTCCGTGCAATTAAACTGTGGGCAAAACGTGAGTAATGTGATTGTTTGTGATCTTTAAACTTTCCAGAGGCACCTCGTGCTGAAAAAACAATGGCACTAGAAGTCCTTCATCTTTGGATAGCTGTTTAAATATCAGGTTTTAGTTCAAAACCTGTGTTTTAGTTTAGATTCAAGGACTGTCTGTGGGGTAGATTCTGTGTTTTTTTTTTAATGGGGGTGGAGTGGGGAGATGAGGGGAGTGCCTACAAGACAAGGTGCTGCACTGCTTACCAGGAACCTGACTAGAAAGGATAAAAAATGCCCAGTGAAGTATAAAAGCTTGATAGATAAGGAATAAGAAAATACCGTTTGCGCATGTGACTAGAGCAAGTGCTAGAAGAATGGCAGAACCTTCTTCTCAAGGGAAGTTGGAGCGAAGCAGTAGCTGTAGCAGTGCAGGCAAATTTCAGAGTAGCGGTATTTTGGGAAGTGGTGTGGTAACGATTCTTTTTCGCATCGCTGTAAGGACCAACAGTTTTGGCCTCGTTGCACTGCAAAAATAACTGACTTGGAGGCTGAAGGGTGCTAGGTATTCTATAGATTGTGAAGGTGGTGCTGTAAATTTGAAGGACTATACTTGGGCATGGGAAGACTACAGGGCAACGACAATGTCTGCATTGTAGGACGTGGCATTTACTCCAACGTGCTGGGATTTCTTGGTGGGGTTTCCTGTGCTGTGCTAGTAGCGAGAACGTGTCAACTCTATCCAAACGCTTTGGCTTCTACTCTGGTGAACAAGTTCTTCTTGGTTTTTTCAGAATGGTAAGAGCTATTGATGACTATTTTGATTTGCGTAAAGCAGTAACACTTTCTGAGGTGGTTCTTTATATAAGATTTAGACCAACACCATTCAGTCCTACCCTGAATTACATGGCAGAGTCAGTGCCTGGCTTTTCTTGTTTAGGGAGTGGCCAAGACCTGTATTGCTGAAACAACAGGAAGAGAGCAATCTTAACTTAGCAGTATGGGACCCCAGGGTATGTAGACATGGAATTTGGAAGCCTTGAACCTTTCTTCTAAGCTAAGCTGCTGGTGCTGAGCACAATTGTTTTAACATCACAGGTGAACCCATCAGACCGATACCTCGTAATGCCTATCATCACCCCAGCCTATCCGCAGCAGAACTCTACGTACAACGTATCTACATCAACGCGAGCGGTAATGGTGGAGGAGTTCAGACATGGTAAAGTTCTTTCCATGCTTATTAACTGCTTAAAAGGTGTCATTCTTGCAATATGAAACCACATTACCTGACTTGGTTATATTCCGTGCGGTGTTGTGCCCTTTTAGGCAGAAGAGTTCTCTGGGAAGTCTACCTGTTGCAGGCAACAAGGGAGCAGTTTTACAATGAACTGTTGTAGTAGGCGTGTATTGTGTCAAGGGAATTCCTGCTTTTTGATCTGTCAATTACTGTTCAAAACCTTTCTCTTGTAAAGTTTCTATCACGCTCTGCTAGTCTTAAAAACAAAATGGTAGTAAGGTTTTCAACCTTAATTGTAGGTCTTGCAGTTACGAATGAGATTCTCCAAGGAAAATCAGGCTGGTCAAAGCTCTTTGAACCACTGGACTTTTTTCAGAAATACAAGTATGTATGAAATCTGTTACCTGAACTTGAAATGATTGCCGTACTGGTTAGCATAGTGACTTTTAGCTTGCAGTCGAAATACAAGATGGCATTGATATGTTTGTTTTTCAGAAGCTGGAGGTAGTCATAGGAATTTTGGTAAGGATAAGTATAGGGAAGATAGAAAAACTGTTTGTGTTTTGCCACTGACACTGTTTTTATTAACAAAAATACCAGCTCTGATACTTAGAATGCAGCAGAACACGATTCTGAAGGATGTAATCAGTTTTTCTTCAGTTAATACTGTGCTGCCTGCAGGATATAATGTGTCTTGTCTGGAAGTCATTTTCTATACATTTAAGGCCGTTTTGGTTTCATTTGAAGGAATATCAAGTCCTGAGCTAGAATGTTACTTTTTCTTTTCTTCTAGGCATTATATTGTGCTGACTGCTAGTGCCTCTACTAAAGAGCATCACTTAGAGTGGTAAGTCTTGCTTTGAGTGTGGGTTCAATACATCATTGACGCTCAATTCAGTGTTGCGCTTCATTTGGTTAATACAGTTCACAAAACTAAAGTATTTGACTGTGCAGCTCAGCATGGAATACAGTAGGGAGGTAAGTAGACAGTTCCTCAGCAAAACTAAAAGCTTTCTTGTGAAGGGAAGTTAGCGTAAGTAAGTTATCTTGCTGTTTAAGAAGTTAAGCTAAAGACCTAAGTCATGATGAGAAGGAACAAAGAGGGTTAGCGTGCGTATGCTCTGTGCCATCTGGAGAAGCAGACTCCTTAGGAGTCTAAGGAGACTACTTACCCAAGGCTACTTCAGTTAGGAAGATGTTCCTTGTTGCAGAGACTGAAGTAAATGGGGATTACTTGATGTCATCAGATGTGTAGTGGACACTGGAGAGCTTGATCTTTTACTGACTTATAGAGCAGTGGTCTCCAAACTTTTGTGCACTCCTGTGAGCAAAACAAAAAAAAAAAAGTAATTTTTGAACACATAGTTGCGGTCTATGTCTACTTCTTTACAAGTTACGTACGCATTACTGAAGTTCTAATCTTTTCTTCCCGGACCCAGTGGATTGTCTTGTGCACCCCCTGGGGTACATCCCCCTCCGACACTTTGAAGATGACTGTTGTAGAGCCTTAGAAGGCTTGGTTTCATAGCTTTTTTACTGGATGCAATATTTAATTTAGGACTAGACTGCACTCAACGCTAAGTTGCTCTGGTAATGTAGTCCGCCTGTTCCAGAGCCTACTTTTCTCCAGTGAAGTGAAACAAGGCTGTTTAATCGGGGTGAAACCTGACCGTCTGCACAGAGTACCTGAATGCTGATAAATAGTGTTTACTACGTTTTAATCTAGTAGTGTGCTCAGGCATCTTGTGTTTAGTGCTGGAAATGATCATCTCGGCATGCTTGGTAGTGGATAGGTAAATTGCAGGAGTGCTGATCTACTTTGTGAAAGGTAATGTGAGAACCCCTTCAACTGTGGTTAGAGAAAAAGACTGCTGCTGACGTGGTATTTGTCACTGTCTCAAGGCAGACATGCCAGTAATAACTTGTTGAACCTGTGTGAATGGGGTGACTAACTGTGAGTCTTGAAATAAGGGGAAACGGTGAGGAATTAAGGTACTGTAATGTGTGTGGTGTTCTTTTTCTGAAGAAACGAGTGCTTTGCCTGCCTTGCTCAAGTAAGCAAGGAAAATAGCTGTGTGTACCAGACCCCTGTTCTGAGGGCACCTTGGTTATACTTCAGGGTTCGGCTTGCGGTCTAAGGCAAATGATTGAATTCTTGAGCTACCTCTGAAAGACACCTTATTTCCTGTTTAAAAACAGCTCTAGTAGGTAATACCTCTTACCTGAACTGGTTAATTTGTTCACTTAAAAATCGTGTCAGCTACAGCTTGATGTCAGTCGCAGTTAGGTATACAACAAGGAGTTCTGGGCAGAGGGCTTAGAGCCAAATAGTTTTTAATGTGAGATGTTTTAAGTGGAGAAGGCTTATTGTATCTCACAATAAAGATGAGGAAAGTTCTGGCTGCAGTAAAAGCTGACGTTTTTGCAGTGACAGAAATGGCAGCAAACGGGGCTTAGTTTTGCATCTGGGAAAATGAAAAGCAGAAGACAAACTTGCTTCCGTTTGCTATAAGAACAAGTTTAGTTCACCAACTCTTGAATGGATTTGGGAATAGATGGCACATCTCTGTTGTTCATCAACATAAGATATTTGTGAAGAACGTACAGAGTTCTGACTGCTTTCAAGGGTAGCAGTGTTTTAGGTAGAAGGGTAAAATGCCAGTACTTCATTTAAAAGAATAGCCTTGGTGGTCATGATACATTTCTTGGGTAAGTCTCTGATGAGACTGTGTTGACTGGATCGTTTGTTTATTAAAGGAACGATATTTTTCAGTTTGGCTGGAAGAGGGTAAACTCTTTTCACAGATCAGTCTGCAAGAAGAATAGCATCTTTACTCAGGTGTAATGGAAGAGTTGTGCTTGAGCCTTTTCTAAACGGTTGTTCTCCTTGATCTTTGGGGTAAAAAGGAGCTTTGCTGCACTTCAAAATGCAGCCAGAGGTGCTGGGAATCTGCTTCTTGTTGACATTTTCATCATAGGTTATATGTTGAAGTGTTGTGTCTGACCTGTTAAGAGTACAAGTTAAACTTACTTACTGCCTCTGTCTTTGGAAACTTTGAAGCTCCAATGTCCCTGAAAACATCTCCAACTCCAGTGTGTGTGATACAAATATCTAGTATCTGCTGAGCTGAATGAAACTTACTACTTACTTACTGACTGGTTAGCATTTTTGGTATTAGCATTGTATTATAAGAAGGCAGATAACTACTGTGCTGGATACAGTCAAAAATGAGTAAATGTCTCTTGTTCTTATCAGGATTGGCCTTGTGGAATCTAAAATTCGTGTGCTGGTTGGAAACTTGGAGAGGAATGAATTTATATCTATTGCACATGTAAAGCCACAGTCTTTCCCTGGCAGCCGAGAACTTTGTAAACAGTGAGTTTCATTACTTTTCTGAACTAGAGTTTGGCCGATGTATTGTACCTTGTTTATATTCCTTCACCTCAGCTTACCTGTGAGAGATGTTCAGTTATGTACCTACTGTTTTGTAGGTACGAGGTCTGCCGGGCAAGGTTCTGAGCATGTAGGATCTTTTTAAAGAAGGGAGAACTTGAGGGAGGAGTTCTCGGAGAACTTGAGTATGGGCTGACTCCAATCTTTAGCTGCTGCGTACAACTAAACTGTTTTGCTTAATCCCTTCTTGAGAGTAGATGCTAGCACCCAAATAACTGGCATCTGTGCATAAATGATAGATTTGTGACTCTGTCTTTTTAGGAGTGGATATGTGTCAATGTGGTTTCTTGGAATCGTGTTTAGGAAAGTGGAGAATGCAGAAAGTGTTAACGTTGATTTAACGTGCGTTATACAGTCATTCAAGGATACAGGTAAGCCTCTATTTTGCTCTAGTCTCGTAGGGTTTCGATTTTTAATTCTAGTGCAAGTTGCTTCACAAAGTGAATTGTGCTTCCTTCTGGTATTAGCTATTAGCTATTTCTGTAGAGCGTGACACGTAGAAGATTAGCCTTAGAAACATACTATTTTGACACCTTGGCAATGTAAGTCCACCTTGAAACAGAAGTGTGTACTACAGCCCTATGTACCATATCCCATATGTGAAATAACAGTTCTGCAGATCATAGTGAACGATCAGAAAGGAACTGCGATTCCTGAAGTGGACAGTCAGGTGTGAAGCCAGGAGAGAGATGCCCGTTTACTGGGTGTAGCTACACTTGTCAAAAGCAGTTGTCAATTACTGAACTTTGGAAGTGGGAATTGACTGTATCAGGCTCTAAAAGAAGTTGTGAATGCCTGCTGACAGTATTGTTTCCAAAATAACAGTTTCTGTACGATACCATCCCAGAACTTTGAAAGGCAGTGAGTGGTCACATTGTAATGACATGCAGTCTTGCACGTCAAGCTCCGTGTTCATCTTCCTTTATTCCTTTTGATAGATGCAGAAATAAAGTCATATCGCAAGCGTTGTTAGATAATGCTAGAATAAAGGGGCTTGGGGGGGAGCAGTCATTTGAAAGTACAGGTCTTTTCCAAAGTCGGTTTACTTCTTCCCAAGCTGACTGCTCTTGTGCCTTTCAGAAGTGCACGTGTGCTGTGAGGCTTGTGCCTTGCTATCGTAATGACAAACTAAGGAAATCGGGTTACTCTTCGGGAGTGACGAGTGTGTTTGGACAAAAAGTTCTAAGCAGTGGACTCCTTTAAACTCTTCATCAGTGCAAACAAACATTTCTCCATGGTACCAGCATGAGCTGTGTGTTGTGTTGCTCAGACAACATGAGTAAATGCAGAAAAAGCGGACCTTCTTTTTAGCTCATGCTTTGGGATATGAGACAAGCACAGAAAAAAGGCATCAAAACGCTTGTCTGAGTTTCAGGCCAGGTGGGGTGACTTCCTCAGACTTGCACTGTTACCCGAACCGATGCTTGTCTTGTACGTTACATCCAGTGGCACTGTGTTTGAATGTTGTGGGAAATGTAAATCATGTCAACAACTTTGACAAATACCCAATGCAAACATTCCCACTAAGCTACGACACTAAATTTCCTGTTAGTTTACAGCCAGGCTAACCACCTCAATGTGCTAAAGGAAGGTGTGAAGATTGAGGCAGCTCATGTGAAGAGAAAGCACCTCCACCATTTTTTGCCTGCAGAAACCTTACCGAAAAGAAAGAAGGTATATTAAAAATTGGGCTCTTCTGGCAATATTTTTTTTTTCCTTTAATAATTACTTGAAGACTTCATTATTTTGATGTTGTTGTTTCAGCAAAGCATGCCAGGTACTAGTCAAAATGCTGGTGGGCTTCAGCGCAAAAGGACTTCTTCAGCTGGAAGCTGTTTGGACAGTTCCAGAGACACGGGCTCCAGAACACCGGAAAATTCCTCTTCATCACATAAGATTGCTAAAGTGGACACCTCTCCACTGAGAGAGGTGGAGAGAGAAAGGTTAGCACCATAACCTTAAAGCTGTGAAGAAGCTGCTTTTTAACTGACTCACGATGGGAATGAGGTCTGGGATTTCTTGTTTGAATCTGTGTTGTTCATAAGCACGTGGAGGGCTCTAATGGCTTCAGGAACAAAGCTGTCATCTCCTTTGGGCACGTGGGGGGAGGCAGGTTAAAGAAATCCTTGAAAAAATGAATTTAATATCCATGAAGACATGTCAGAAGAAAGGAGAAGTGGATACCGGAGGAATTATTTGGTCTTGAATGTAGATCTCCTTGGGTTAGTGTGTAACTTGAAGCCCGAGTGTTTTCCATGTAGGTAATTTTGTTCTTTCTAACAAAAAGTATGGTTAATGCCAAGCAGTATGATGTTCTAACGAAGTGCTGATCTTGATCACAGCAACACTAGAGCTGCTGCTGCCTTGGTGCAGCAGTATGACAACTCGGGCAGTAAAAGTGTGTGTCACTTCCTGGGAGGTCTGCTTGTTCATAAGCTACTTCAGCCCAGGAGGAATATGTAATCTTGAGAGTAATAGCCCAAGAGTACCAAATGTGTAATGCCTGCTGTGTTCAGACCATTTGGTACTGGAGGAGTGGCATTAAAACTAAAATAAAATGGGATGCCCGTATGGGTAGAGCAGATCCATTCATGGAAAGCAGTACAGAGTGCTGGAGGTACTAAGCTGGAAGACAGTGCAAGTACATAGAGACTGACTAAAGAAAACGCTGAAGTTTAAATTTGCGGTCTGAAGTTCAGCGGTCAAAATGAAGATCTCGTGCTAGATTGCCTGGGAGTTTGTTGTTTGGTAGAGCTGTGACAATGAGCTAAGAAGACAGACATTTGTCTTGCATGGGCTTTCTGGAAAGGAAATGTATAGTATTTTACAAACGAGCTTTTTATAACTCTAGCATCTGACTCTTACAGAAATGCTGCATACCAGAAATCTAACGGTGCTAACAAGAGAGAGAAGCTACCTCGTGTAGCTGAGCCATCAGTGTCTAAGGGACTCTCCATTCCTGTTACTGATTCAAGTATGTATTGACGTGGTGGGTGGAATGCAGTCTTTAATTTCACGGCTGAACTCTAGAAGCGCGGTGTCTCTTACAGAAGTGGAGGCTACAGTTGCAATAAGAACATTGGGACCTCCAGTTGGTAGCACCATTCCAGGACGTAACACAGTTTCTCAACCAGGAGGACGTTTTGTCCAAGGACAGCATGAATTAAGTGGGACTGGAATTACAGATCCTAAGAACAGTGCACCTAAACGACCTTATTCAGTGACCACTGAAGGACCTCATTCACCTCCATCAGAAGAACGCCCCAAAACACTAGCAGACGGAGAAAAGGTAAGGAAGGGGGGCTAGGCCAGGGAGGGTTTGAAGTAGAATTAATTCTTGATGTACAATGCATGACATAACTGAGAAGAAATGCATATATACATCCCCAATGGATTCAGGAATCTAAATTTAAGCATAATGCTAGTTTTACTAGGATGTAGGTGTGAGAAATTGTCTTGAACGTACTGTATAGCTATTAAACAATTTTTTTCCCCCGAGATCTGGCACTAGTGACTGGTTTTGGTCTGGTGGCAGGCTCTCTAAATACTACTGTACTTGTATATTACTGCACTGACCCATTGCTCAATGAACTGGAAGCAGTTCTTCATTCAGAAAAAAACGCAAATCTCAAAAGGAAGAGGACATGAATGTTATAAATGTAGACGTATGAGCTAATCTTGTTCTGGCAGATGATTTTCGAATGCCTCTTGATAGTTTTGCTGCTTTAGAAATCAGCAGCCTACTCAACAGGTTGTCCACTGCTGAAACGACCGTGTGGAGTTGCTTGTTAAATCTGGGTTTTGTGGGAGCTTTTGATTAATGCTTGATTTGTTTTCTTGCTATACATAACTCTCCTTAAACAGCTGTTTGTGTGGCTTGACCTCTGATTTGAGGCAAAGAACAACTAGAAAAAACTCCATTTTGACACTTGTAAAGAATCAGCTTGCAGAACTGTTACCTACTATTGAATACTTCAGGTACAGATTTCAAGGTTTGGGTAGTACGACTTCTTGCGAGGCTTGAGATTCCTGTGTGGTAAGGGTAGTGTTGTCTAAATGTTGTTTTAAGAATGGCCACTAACACAGTTAATGTGTTGACTGGAAGCTGTACTCAAATATGAAGGTAACTTCAGTATAGCAATTATTTTGAGTCTGTGTATTCTGTTCTTCTAGTTAACTGGCCAGGATTCAGCATTCAAAGGCGGCGGCAGTCCAGAAGATGTCAGCAGCAGATCTACAGACAATGTAATTAGGAAGGGGTTTTACTCAGTGGGCTAACTGAAAAGCTGAATGGACTCTGCTAGTGCCTAGACTACCTCACATCAGTACTCTACGCGTTTATTGATGTAAACAAAAATATGCTTTTTAGTTTAACTTCTTTCAGCCTTCATTTCCCAAATATGTTCTTGTAAGAGTTATCCCTATTAGTCTTTTTAAAAGTCTTGACTGTCACTAGCTGAAACAGCTTTGGAAAAAGCCACAAAAACCAAGCTGCCCTGTGACTTGGATTCAGAATGTAGGTAAACAGGTTAACTAGTTACTGCAACCACGTTGTGGTGTCAAGTGTGTCTGAACGTGCTTGTATTCATTTGTGCTTTCCTAGTGCATGTGCATATATTGTTCTTCTCCTAAACTATTTTCCCAGTTGGCACATACACTCCTGGGCATCTATCAGAATGGTGCTCAGCTTCCTCAGCTAGCAGCTGTCCCCTGCCTAACACGGCCACGCGCTACACAAGTATTGCCTCCCATGGAGGCCCATAAATAATTGTGGTATTGAAGACAACGCAGCAGAGGATGCTACCAAGGTATGGAGATGATAGACGTGTCCCATGCCGTTGTATCTGATTTTTGTCTTGAGACTGCTCCAGCATGAGACTTGAGGGCTTTTTTTGTTGTCGCTGGGTAGGAAAGCTAAACTCGGAACACACAGCTGAAGATGTACTTAAACATTGCAATAGCCAAGGCTGTTGTGGCACTGCTACCCACCTGCAAGGGAGAGTCTTGAAAGGAATTGGCATGCAGAGAGTGTTTTCAGATAAACCCTGAAAGCTGTTCTACGTGGTTACATGAAAACTTGTAGTAGTCTGAAGTTCCGGTTCTGTAAACTGGTAACACTGCTTACCCAGTTAAGTGCATGAGGGTTTTTTGAGGGGTGGGGAGAAATTCTGATCCCATGAAACAAATGTTGTGCTCTCTCTCTATTGTAACTTCTTTATAACTTGGTGTTTTTGTAAATGAAGTTGTATGTTTTTCCAGAGAATTTTCGTATGTACTGTAAAATACTGTCTTCCAAAAAGATTTTTTTTTAATTATTATTAATTTTTTTTAATGCACGTGGGATCTGCTTAAAAACCCCAAACAAGTAAACCAAATGTAAGGCGGGCAGGGCAGTGCCAGAAAAAGTATGTTCTACAAAGTGATGATGTCATGGTAGAGTAAATTTGAGGAGACTAGGAACACTGCTTTCCTGCTTCTAGTATTTCCAGGTTTTGAATTAACACCCTCTGAATAGTGCAGCTTGCAAACTGCGCTGACAGCTGAAGTCCCATTTTGCTGTGCGGACAACAGATACCCCTGACTTCTTTTAAAATTAGTTGCTTGGCTTAAACCGCAATTCTGAGCTCTGATCATTTTAAGCATCCACCTCAAACCCTAGTGACAAGACCGAAGGGGCATGTAGCTACCTTGCACGGTCTTCATTCTCCAGCATTCCCCCTACTGCTGGTATTCCAGACTTGTGGAGAAAGCATGACCATGACCGTATACTTACCTTTTTTCCTTATTACCTCTGGCTTCCAGCTTGCTTCAAGTGCAATTCATCTCTTAGAAAATGTGCCTTAGTGGGTTTGAGAGGTCTTATTCCTCCTTCTCCCCTCGAAAAAAACCCAAAACTTAAGAGTGCAAGGCTTAGGTTTACTCACAGGTTAAAATTAAGAAAGAGAACCTATGTTACTTCAGTGGCTTTTAGCAGAGCTACACCCTGAGTTTATAAAATGGTTACCTTGGTTTTGTGACCTGGGTTAAAACCATGGTCTTTCAATACTGTCAAGTCTGTGTACTAGTTACAGTAGGTATACAACTTCAGCACTTGTGTAAATAAAACTCCATCGTTAATTTGAAGGAATTAAAGCTGAAGTAGGTGATAAGATAAACGGCAAAGCAACTATGAAAAGTGTTTTGTAATGGTCTACAAGCCTGTAATATTACCATGCTTTTAAACAAATTCTTCCACTTGACCTGTTAAAGGCTGTTGTGCCCTTAACCTCTAGTCAGCACATGCATTTCTGCAGCTGGTCTCAAACTAACCTAGCTAATTGATATCAAAGTATATGCCTGTACATGGATTTATTTTTTTTAACTCTTGCTTTGCAGAATTATCTTCTAATTGTGCTTTGTTGTTGTTGTTGTTGTTTTTCCCCCCCTCACTCTTAGGGTGTTAAGAAGAAGTTTAGGAAGAAGTCAGGTTACTAGTTTCCTGGACTTGATCCAGCATGGGTCAGATTACACGCTTTATTTTAATGTACCCTGACTCAGCGCTTGGCCGCGTGCAGAGAGATGTTGCTGTTCTGGAGTTTCCCTGGCTATTGCAGAGGTTGGATGCTGCCCCAGCACTATGCAGATTAGATTACAGCTGTTTTAAATAAAGTTCAAACTGCACCAGTTCAACTGAAGTGTTTTCCTTTGTTTATGGAGCAAGTCTTCTGTCAAAGTGATTGAAAGGCAAGTTCCTCATGCATAAAGACTCCTCTCCCTACAATACTCAGAAGGAAGCAGCCCAAGCTAGAGACAGTATTGCCAAGCGTGGTTCCTGTCCTTTAGGGTGAATCCCTCCAGCAGGCTTTTCTATGCTCTGGGAAACATCTGCGGTTATAACTTTGCAGCTGCTGTTGGCTCTAGCAGTCCTGTCTGAATCTGGTCCAGCGCAGGTCACCAAGAGTCAGTGCTAGAAGCAGCGCTTCTTAGCTGTTAGCAATTGCATCATCACATCGCTTCCTGGCATAGTGTCTTATCACTGATCATCTGGGGACAGAGGTTTTTATTCATTTGCCAGATGGAGCTGGTAGTAGGGCAAGTTCTTTCTGGAATACCTGAAGGAGAGAAAAGCTGTATGTGGCCTTCTTTCTCATTTTTGTTTTTACTGAAAAGCGAAGCAATCGGTGCTAGCTTTGCAAGATCCTCAGGGTTATCGACAAACCCCAGGTAAGTAAATGCCTAAACTAAAACAAACCCTAGTAACAAATGCATTGTTTTCTCTTGCTTCTGCCACAATGCATCCCCCTAAGACCCTAAACCCAATACTGAATGTATTTAATTGTGATTGTGCTGAACACAAGATGACCAGAGCCAGAAAATACCTTGGACTTGAAGGTGAGGGAGGCTCCTTGATGCCAGACTTCCTGCAAACTTTGCTGTTTTCTGTCTGCTTTCTTAGCTGGTTGCTGTGTGTGTGGCTTGGAGGTCCAGCTGGAGGGGGTGAGGGATGCATGATCAGTCTCCTTAAAGAGGAGCAGCTCTGCGTTGAGATTGTGTACGGTTAGTAACTTTGAGCAAGACGTTCCATTGCAGGAATTAACGTCTCCTGTGGTTTTACTTGTTAGGTCTAAGCAAAGAAGTGGCTCATGTGAAGTCGCCTCCGCTTCTGCTACTGCAGTGGGTTGGTGTAACTTCTTGCTACTGCTTCTGCAACTGCAGAAACTAGAGAGAGCAAGTAATAGAGGGGTTGGGGGGTCCAGCCGCAGCCCCCTGCTTCCTGGCCAGCTCTGCTGTTGCTCTGCCTTTCGTCGAGTGCTGCGGGGCCAGGTTGGACTAAGCAGAGTCCAGTGGGGTGTTTTCCGAGAAGGAGGCGAGGGGTGGGCTGTTGAGCACTGCCTGCTGCCTCCTAGCATGCTGGTCAGCATGGACTCCCTCCCCTTCCCTGTGCCTGAGGGTTTCTTCAGCCACCATCTACCCCTGGGGTGCCCAGCTCCGAGCGTGGCCCGAGTATGACTACCTGTGGTTGGTAGTCGGTTTGTTTTGTGTTTCCAGGTTTTCTTCCTTGGAATCATGTTGTCCACAAAGAAATGTCATTATCCATCCCATTTCTAATTCAGTATCTACCGATCTAGTGTGACCCAGAGCCTGTGTGAAGGAGGAGCCGCCCCAAAGGATCCTGCAGCGACCTGTTTGTCCACAATCCTTTCTCCGAGTCCACGTCTGGAACTGCAGGGGCAGTGCTTGTGTGCAGAGTCCCGGAACAGCAGCACTGCCAGGGAGCCCCAGCGCCTGCTGTGTCCAGAGCTGCTCTTTCCACCGCCACACTCTCCTCCTGAGCCCTTCTGGTGTTGTAAGGCCGGAGTGCTCCAGCAGCTTGGCCACAGTTCTCCCGTGTGGCCATCCTGTGACAGCAGGCAGGGAAAGGCACTGGGCACTGCTGGGACAGAGCTCGCCATGCTCCAGAGCAGCATTTGCGTCATGGAAGGAGACCCCCTCAGGGCAGTGCCTTAAGGCTTAGGTCTTCTTCCAAAGTTTCTCTCAAGAACATGCAGGCTCTGGCCATGTCCACCAAAAATTACCCTGTCCCGTATTTTTAAGCTGCTTTTTAAGCTCCAGACTAGCTGAACGAGAAGATATCCACTGTACATTTAATTGAGAAAGATGTACGCAAGACGCACCAGCTGGGGACTGATGCTGCCAGCAGGTTCAGCACCCCAGGGGAAGAGGAGGGCAGCCACCCTCTCTGGCTGGAAGCCTGTCGGGGCTTCAGCGTTTCAGCTTTGGTGGCCCCAGGCTGCTGCGGAGCCGTAGTCCAGTCTCTAGGGCTGCAGGGACCCATGCCAGGGGCTGTGTGGAGGGAGCTGGGCAGGGGCAGGGCTGCAGGAGGTGATTGCAGGGCTCTGACCCCAAGCAGAGTGGCTGCAGCACTCGTGTTTGACCCCCAAACCTTGCCTCATCAGTGCCTTTACGGTAGCTGGAGATCCTCATACTTACACATGAGGAGTTGCAGGCGTGATCTGTACCAGCAGTGGCTTAGGAACCCGGACCGGGGCTAAGCCCCAGCAAGAGCCTTTGCACAGAGCTGTTGCTCTGCAGCTCCCTGGCTTGCCTCCCAAAACTCCTCATCCA